>NW_027289036.1:0-505 GCF_016086655.4 Lepeophtheirus salmonis | reverse complement strand
GTGAGACTTCTCATTTAAAGAAAATATATCCATTGTCATGGATTCAAAAATCATAACAGTAATCACATCTGACAAAAAGTCCTCTTGGCATTGACTTGCTCTTTCTATTATAAAATTACAATTATATATTGCTTATAATTTATAAAAAATATTTTATTTCTAACACAAAGAGCAAAGTCATTCGACCTAACGGATGATTCTACTTAATTTGTACATTTTTATCATTATATAAGAAATTGAAACTATTTGAAACCACTGTAAAAAAAAAATATATATATATAGTTATGCTATATGAATACTGAAAGTAATACAAATAATTTTGTAAATTGGTTGAACAATAAAATGAAATTATTTAGTTCAGGGATAAATATAATACCAGTACATTTTCAAGTACATCTTCAACATGGTATTCGAAATTGTGAGTCTAAAAATAGTCAAACCATTAGCAAGGCTCTAAAAAAGAGGTAAGATAGCTGCTCACTTTTGATGTGCTCTATACGGATTT
>NW_027289035.1:0-649 GCF_016086655.4 Lepeophtheirus salmonis | reverse complement strand
AGCCATCCCAAACCTTGTCCGAGCAAAAGTCCAAACCCGAAACAACAACTGAGAGGAAATCCAAGAATTGGGCTGAATGGAAAGGAAGGGTAAATTTAGATTCAAAACAAATACATGCAGAACCCCTGCCATAAAATTTGATACTCAACTCTATGAACTACAATCTCAAAAAGATATGAGTTGGATTTCATATATAAAAGAAGAGAGTGTGAAAGATATTAGGGGTTTGTGACTCATTTTGGGCCATTCAAGGCCTACTCCAAGGTGGGCTTAATGTGTTGGACCAATTTTATTCAGAAGATCATAATTACTCTCATAGTCGAAAGTAATTATAACAAAAAATGATGTACAAAAAAAACATACTATAATTTATATTTATTCAAAATCTTATTTTAATAAAAAATAAAGGTTTTTTTATTTTATTTTTTTATTCTCCAGAACTGTAAGAATATATGAAGAAACTCTTTGCTGATTTTTAGTGACAATCCTAAGGATTTAGGGGCAATTGAATCAACATCGAGCTTTTTTCAAATAAAGAAAAAATTCAAAATAAATCAAAACTCTAGCAATTATTATCTTTAGGGGAAAGTGAGGACACATGTAAAAAAAATCATTTTTTTTTAAATTGTCATAAATTTCACAATTTAAA
>NW_027289034.1:0-1594 GCF_016086655.4 Lepeophtheirus salmonis | reverse complement strand
AGATTGCAAACTTCTGAAACCTAGACAGGTCCTTTGTCTGGACAGTTAAGAAGAAAATGGAAGAGTTCGGTTGGGATTAGGAATCAAAAAGAATTCCATACTGCAAAGAAAACCTTGACTTGGTTGTCAACACAATGGACTTATTTGTGTGGAGTAAAGTTGATTTAGGGACCAACAGATTCTTCTCCAACAAAAACTTGAGCTGGTGTACAGGATCCAGGAGGAATTCTGGAATCCACCAAAGGCGACTGTTATCAAGACCTGCTTCTTTTACTGAAGTAGAGTCGAGGCCTTTATCGACACCAAAGGTATTGAATAATAATAAAAAAATAACTTAGTTTTTATTCGGCATTAGTTTTTGTTTAAATTGACGGATTAATTAAGGAGAAAATCCATTTTTACCACATCGTGTTGGTTGTTAAATTCAGGTCGCATCCTAAATGTTCTTAAAAATTAGATTGTATAAAAATTAACATATTTTTTATACCCATTAGTATTATTTGTTAAAAAAAACATTACAATTGGCCGATGAAATATCGGTAAATGCCAAAATATAAAATATATGTCTTGAATATGAACATAAAATTATATTTTCATATTTATGATTATCATCTAATAAACATTATACAATTGAGTACCACTGTGACATTTATATCAAAAAGTACGATGTCTGGCTACATGTCATTGATACTTTACTCTCTTTCAAATTATATTACATTTCTAAATTGAATATGAATGCATCATTATTCACGTATATTTGAAACGATATCTTTTGTATGTCAGGCAAAATTTTATCTGATGCAAATACTTAATGAACTATGGAAAATATTCGACCTCTCTATATATAAGCAATTAAAATACTTTGTTGTTGTTTTAGCTATTACTATGAATTATTTTGTTTTTGTGTCAAATTATTTACATAAATTTAATTTCAACTTGCATTTTGAAAGGAAACACAAATAAACAGTATCAATTAATAAATGCCTCCATCAAATTTAAGTAATATTACTTTAGTCAACTTTACATAAGGTGTTTAAAAAAAAAAACAATTTTAAGCAAAAATTAAGAACAAAAGTATATTTTTTACTTCGTAAATATTTCATAATATTATATTGATATATTTGAGTCAATTATGAGCATCGTAGCATTGAAGGATAATTCAGATATACAAGAAAGTTAGCTATAAATTAGGACCTTTGCTTGATTTAAGAGACTTTATTTGACCCTAATAAGGCCTTTCAAATAAAATGTATTCTTTTTTTATTATTATTTATTTTCTGTGACAATCAATTTTGAAATCTGATGTATAATTTGTGACGTACACAAAGAGATTCTATAAATAATTTGTTGAAAGAAAATGAAAATAATTTTGGGAAGAATACAATGGAATCTTATGGGTTCCTTGGAACATTTTTATGTAGTGCAATCATTGAATTATATTTTTTTTCTCATAAGATTGCAATTTATTTCAATTGTCGGTTAGTAATAATTCAAAAAATAAGAATGACATTTTTTCTACATAAAAAAATAATGATTTTACCAAACCAAAATAATAAATATATATTTTCATGATAAATGTTGTAAACCAAGAAGA
>NW_027289033.1:0-711 GCF_016086655.4 Lepeophtheirus salmonis | reverse complement strand
TGTTTCTGTAAAATTGCCTTTTTGCGCAATCATACAGGAGACCTTCTTTTTTACTTGGAATAGACCTAAAAACTTCATCAGGTGAATTTTGGAAGACGTAATTCTACTACGACAAGAATTAAGTTACTGACCTCTTTCGCTACGTACATTTGTTCGTTCTAAGGGACATTGTCTGCATGGTCTTGACCATCAGAATGATATTTTTAGGAGGCATGATATCACATCGGGGTCACCAATGTTAAGATTTAAATATCTTCATTCTAACTGAGTAAAAATGATCATTCCTTTATAAGAAAATATAAGGAAAAAACTAGATAACCAATACAAGGAACTATGATGAATAATTAATATCATCTAAACAAGTCGAACTCCTACATATATAACACTAATTAAGTGTCATTGAAATAATAATTCTTTAATTATTACATTTTCTTTATAAAAAAATAAAATTTTATGAGAAATAGGGAAGATATGAGCTGTTACAACTTCAATTTACTTCATTTGCACTACCGTAAAACATAAAAAGAGAGCGCTTTACATATTTATTTCAGTGTTCTCTACAATGTAGCAAAAATTTCATGTTAGTTTGACGAGACCCATGTAAGTTAAGATTAGGGAAATTTTCCTAATGCCATTTCTTTCCTTCGTTGAGTTTACCTTGTTAATCCAGTTTGAAGGGTGAATTCATGAAGGGTGTGTTGCCAAATGTTG
>NW_027289032.1:0-540 GCF_016086655.4 Lepeophtheirus salmonis | reverse complement strand
ATGTTCCAATTATTGAAGGTCAGCCAGCTATTTAAGGTCAAATTGCCTTTTTGATAAGGGGGTCTCTACCTGAAGCCTTCGAGCGGACTGATTTTGTGACCTTGGGGCTATAATCGAGTTATAAAGATGGAGGGGGGCAGGTTACCACTCGGTTATCAACCTTTGACTTAGTCTCAAAAACTCTTTCCGGGTTCTAAAGAACCTATCTAAAGGAGCAACATGATCACTATTAGGGCTTCAAAATTATAAAATTGAACCAGCAAGTTTTTACACATCTTTGCTAATGTAAGCAGATTGCTTCCTACCTGGTGGTTATTAATCAAGCTGTGTAGACTAAATATAATATTACCTATATTAATTGAAGGCTGAGGTTTACAGGACTGTCTTAGGTAACTCATAAATCGAATGAGGGGTGGAGGAGGGTGGGAGGGGAGGTTACAAGATCTCATTTTCTATAATAGAGAGCCTTAATATATTTTTCTGCTTTACGGGCCCTGACTACTCTGCACTGCCCATTTTACAGTGGGCGAGTGCCTTGGT
>NW_027289031.1:0-213 GCF_016086655.4 Lepeophtheirus salmonis | reverse complement strand
GGAATAGGGATATGGAAGTCAAAAACTTATTCGAGACATGTTGATGAAGCCCCAATCAGCATGTTTCATAAGTATATTATATGCCGCGACTTTGTGAAATCCAAGACAAGTCTCTAATATTATTACAGTCTATTCGACATTTTGTAACGAAACCTACGCCGTTTTTAGTTATGCAAGATGCAGTTAGAAATTGCCTAAATAATGTTTAGTAGA
>NW_027289030.1:0-639 GCF_016086655.4 Lepeophtheirus salmonis | reverse complement strand
CTAAACCTAGACTCCAACAAATTATATCTTCTTAAGGCCTTGTTTCTCGAATCGCCGATTAAGCCTACATTTTCTTTAAGAGGTAAGGGAGCTTCTATTCTTCCGTCTACGAGCATTCTAACTCATTTCTCAAAAATAGCTTCAGCTCATTTTTTGTCAATGGTTAGTCAATCTTTTGACTTGACTCCACATTCTTCCATTTCCCAAAAACGGCTTAAATTAGTATAATAAATTCCTTTGTTATGTGAGACACAAATAGTCTTTTACATTTATTACATAGAAAATTGCCTCCAATTACCCAGCCAAGCCTTGTATTTCTCCCATATGGTTTGTTATAACCTCCAAATCTTCTAAGGCTATTTAACAAAAATTAAGACATCATATCAGCCCCGATCAATATATCCAATTTTCCAGGTCGGTCGATATTATCTGCTAAAGGTACGTTTCTTAAATGTGGACAGTCTAGAACCATCCTTGGTACTCCCATTTGATAATCAGACAACTTATTTACTTCGTATGCAGAAAACTCAATTTCATATCTGCACTTGTCCAAAACTGGGAGTTCGTGCCAATAATATTTATTACTTCCACCAGTCATGTTATCTACACCACTTATAGATAAATAAAGTTCTTGACCCT
>NW_027289029.1:0-1977 GCF_016086655.4 Lepeophtheirus salmonis | reverse complement strand
TGTTCGTTTACAGTGCTTAATGGTTACAGGCTCTGGATTCTACACGCGACAAGAAGGAGTAGTCCAAAGTGTTAGCATCGGGTGAATATGTGAGCCACATTTTTTTGGCCAAAAATGGATGCTATGCCTAAACCTTATTTAAAAATCTGTGGCAGTGTGGGCCAGAGCACCGTCTTGTTGCAGGACCACATTATCATCTGGGAAGTAAGCCCGAACCCACAGGAGGAAGTGAGCCTCCAGATTTTATTTCTTCCACCAAGAAGTGTGCAGATCTTCACGCAAGTGCAACGTTCAGAGGACATTTCTTTGATAACTCAAAAAAAGATCAGCAAATCAAATTTCTACACAGTGTTATGAAATTTTCAACATGCCCAACTTCATTTATGTCCGTCTCTAAAAAACTTAGCAGAAACTTTCAATATATGAATAACCTAGTGTTGAGATTTCAGTGTCGTTCCCATTAGGGTTGACAGTACCTTCTGAATTATAAAAAAACAACCCAAAATCAATATGGTAAGCCTGAAAATTTGAAGAATGTTTTGGGAGGAACACAGCTTCGCTAACATGACGTTTCATTAGATTAGCTGACAGAACAACTTTCGACGTGGATTATCACAACAAGAGTACATTGATGAGCTTAAATCTTTGTATGGCGATGAAGCACCATCCTATAGCACTGTGAAAAACTAGTTCAATGAATTCAATCGTGGCCGACGCTCGCTCCAAGACAAAATTCCGTGAAGGTCGTCCAAAAACGGCCGTTGTGCCAGAGATTATTGATACCGTGCGTGAAGTGATAATGTAAGATCGTCATGTGACATACCGTGAGATAGAGGCATCCTTGGGTATTTCTTCCACCAGCATAAACTCGATATTTCATGTACACCTGGCCATAAAAAAGGTTTGTTCTCATTGAATCCGCACAATTTGACAATCGATCAAAAGAAGGCTCGTTTCTATTGGTGCAAAGAAATGTTGAAAAAATACGCTGGCAGGGCCTCAAAAGACGTTTATAAAATTGTCACAGGTGACGAATCACGGATCTATCCGTATGAGCACGAAACTAAACAATAATCGACCTTTTGGGTCTTTGAAGACGAGCTCAATCCAACGAAAGTTGTTCGTGGAAGAAGCACTTCGAAACAAATGGTCGCCTGTTTCTTCGGCAAAACTGGTAATGTCGCGACTGTTCTACTTGAGCATCGTAGGACAGTCAATTCTGAGTGGTACATCACAATTCGTTTTCCTGAAGTCTTCGGAGAAATTCGAAAAAGGAACAAGAGAAGACGAATCATTGTTCAGCATGACAATGCGAGCTCACATACATCGGCTCAAACCAGCACCTTTTTGACCGGCCAAAATTTTGAATTTATAGGTCATCCGCCGTACAGCCCTGACTTAACATCTAATGACTTCCTTTTATTCCCGCACATCAAGAAAAAAAATGAATGGTCAACGATTTTCGTCGCCAGAAGATGCTGTTGGAGCGTTTAAAACCCATATTTTGGAGGTGTCTTAATCGTCTTAATTGGAATGGAAAAAGAGCTTTGACAATTGGTTTGAGTGCATGCTAAAGTGTATAAATCATGCTGGAGAATATTTTGAAAAACAATAAAACCATTTTTGATGATAAATATTCGCATTTTCATTATTAGGCCAGAAATATATATAGCAGCCTAAGTACATTAGGTCAATCTATCATATTTTGCTTAAAAACAATTTTTTATGATTTCAAATATTACCCAAAAACGGAAGAGTTGCATAAATTATATCGTGATGTTGATAGAAAGTTACAACTACGACGAATATAACGATTATAATTCTAAAAAGTTCATATGAGTTAAGAAAATCGAATTTATCCTCAAAAATGATATTTTTCACCGCAACAGGTTGTGTGACTTGAGCTTATACTGCTCCATATACATAGTATTATACCTCATTGGTAATACTCAAGTAACAGGTATATTATTAGGTATA
>NW_027289028.1:0-1575 GCF_016086655.4 Lepeophtheirus salmonis | reverse complement strand
AAATGTCATCAATAGTTCAACACAACATTTTGTTATATCATTATTCATATTAAATCTTATATTAAAGACTTGTTTTGAAACTTTATACATTAAAATATATTTAAAATTCTTCTATAATTTAAAATGATCATTTAAAATGTACCGAAAGTTATTTAATTTATTACTTGCAAAATATTTGTTATAGCTTACACTAAATAACTTATAAAAAATTTATTATAGATTGGATATACAAAATATTTTGAGTGCATAGTGATTCATCTTTAGTAACAATATTAATAAAATCTTTATTGATTGTTATTGGATATCTAAACGTTAAAAGTATTTATATTTTTGATTGGCACACTGTGTACATTTGTGCTCATTGGTAGTATTTGGGCATGTTAATAAAAAAATCAACATCAAGAATGTTTTGGACGAGAGCAACTAAACTGTTATAATGTTTTTTCTTCAGATTTCTACAAGCAACTGTGACGAGGAGGAAGGGGAGATGGAAATAAACATAACAAGCAAAATGGGCAAGAATTCCTCCGACATCAACTAAATTATATTCAGGGCTTACACTCCTATAACTTTGCATCAAATACTTAACGTTACTCTCCGTCTTCAATGGGGGTCATTCCAAATGTCAAATCGACCATAAAAAATAAATAAATGTCACCGGGCCTTCTCAGATTTGGATGATTTTTGACACACAAGCTCAAATTCATGAGTAAATTAAGTGTGGCAAATTTCAGCACATAATTCTGAGTCATTTCTGAGATACAGATACTCGTCTCAGACCAAATTGTTTAACGTCACTTTTGTGTCTTATTAGCAAATGCTATTTTTTCGTATATTTTTTTATCCAAAAGAGTACTATTTACTATTTTGAAGTATGATGATTTAAAAAATGAAGTCAAACGTAGAATATTTAAATTTTTATAACCTCAATTTTGATTTTTTTTATAAATTGAAATTCACTAGCAAGTACTCAATCAAGAATTTACAAAAAAACACCAACTCTTAGGAATATGAAACTTTGGCATCAGATTCTACATATGTAATGGTATATCACTGTACCAAAACTGATGTTGGCTTTTTATAATAGCTCCCAGTATGGAATTTCAAAGTTACTTTTCTCCTGAATTTTTTCAATTTACGTACGTGTTTGTAAATTAAAGTTATTTTATAATTTGGACAGACTGAAAAAAAATTAACTACCGTCATTCATAATATTGATTAGAAGTTGACAATTTTTTAAATAATATGAGTAGTTCATATTTTATCCCTTGTTTATAAAGTTGGACATAACTTTAAAATATTATGTTTCTTCTTTTTGAGACTTGGAACTGTCTTCCTTGAGAACTGTGTTCTCATATCAGACTTGAGGATTTGAATTTGTTGGAGTCAGAGTAGAATGGGGGATCGACCTCGGAGTAATTTTAGCAAATTTCCTTGTTAATATTATTTTCTGGTTCCTTCCTGATTTAAGCTGATCTAATGAAACGTCACTTGTATTATACTTTCTATGCTCTAAAACATTGTTCAAATTGTAGGGTCTACAATGTTGATTTTTAGTTGTTTTTTTAACATGTC
>NW_027289027.1:0-971 GCF_016086655.4 Lepeophtheirus salmonis | reverse complement strand
GTATAAATCATATTTTTACCACTCATAAATCAGGAATGAGAAAAAAGTCACGACATATATTGGGAAAGAAAAAATTTATAAATCTATTCAAAGCGAAAAAATCTGTCCCCCATTTAAAAATGATGAAATTGCAGTGGGTGGTCTGAAATCGCAGTGTGTACCAAAATATCTATATAAATTCGGTCTTGGACCGAGTCTCAACACTAATGTTTATTTATATTGTAAATTTTTTTTATAAATGAGGCAAAAAATTGAAGTCACTTCATTAATTTCTTGGAAACAATGTAAAAACAAATAAATGATGAGGTGACTCTTAAATAAATAAAAAAAACGCCCCTTAATTTATTTTTGGGTAGAAAATTAAAGTGTTTTTAACAGGAGCAATAATAAGAACATTTAGGTAAATAAATACAAAAATCAATAATAATAATAAAAAAACAATACACTTTGCTTCAATTTTCAATATTAATGATTTCAAAATCCTTATTTAAAACAAAGTGAACAAAGAAAGTTACAAGTAAATTGCTTTAAACAACAAATTATAATTTTTCGTTGAGGCAAAAAATCACACATTTTCAAATAAAATCAGAAATACAACTTTTTTGATTGTTCTTTAATACTTAGGACCGGACCGACCGTAAGACATAACTAGAGCTGTATAAAAAAAGGAAGAAATATAGTTGAGCAGCATCCTCAATTACCGAACTTTATTAGTTGGAGGACCGATATGCAGGACTAAACTGAACCTAGCTGAGACTGAACTGGAGGGGATTTGAGTCCTAAATAATGACTCATACAACACTAGATTTGGCCCGTATATCCGAAAGACAGATACAATTATTTTTCTATGAATTTGACTCTGGATTACATTTCAATTTATCATCTAAAAGGACAAATGACAAATTGATTTATTTTATTTGAACGGAGCCATAGTGGCTCAAAAAAAGTCTTTAATTAATTGTCGCCAAAAG
>NW_027289026.1:0-507 GCF_016086655.4 Lepeophtheirus salmonis | reverse complement strand
AAATATCATATTGATACTGTTTTTGAAGGATGGGCAGGGGTGACATCCGGTACTAAAACTGACACTGGTATTATTAAAATATAAAAAGGAGTTGAACAATTAGAACTGTCATAGAAATCCGGGTTTCTTTGAAGACACAACAGATAACTTGGTTTTGCACGTGGCTCTTCAAAATTTGTAGTCTATGATTCTATCAATAGAGCTGACTTTTGTATTCCAAGGACTTTTTAAAAAATTAGCATTTCTCTCTTCTTATCCAAATCCAATACTTATGTTGTGTGGCAAACAACCTATTAAGATTCCACAAAAGATCCTGATGATTCTCACCTGATATAATGTCTAGATATGCTGCTACTCCTGGGTCCTTAGCCATACACGGCTGTAACTGAGCTGGACTGAAGCTACTCCAAAAAGTCGTCGTCTAACTCGATCTCAAGGTATGCATCCACCAAATTCATCTTAGCGAACATATTTCCAGCACTAATTTAATACAGATGTTCTTCTAGG
>NW_027289025.1:0-938 GCF_016086655.4 Lepeophtheirus salmonis | reverse complement strand
GATTTTCAAAAATATAGCCATTTTTAAGGACTTTCAGTAAATATTACTTTGAATATATTCAAATACCTATCAGTGTTTAATCATTAGCTTCAAGTAGTATTTAATCCAGATAAGTCTTTATAGTTTTAAGTTCTTAAAGTCTTTTATAGAAGTTTCATGAAGATTTATTAGAAATTTGTTGATATTATGTGATAAAAATGTCAACTTTAAGCCTTCCAAAATTACATCTCTAGAAATTATGATGCAATCTATGATTTAAGTGAAAATACTCTATTATGAACGTTGATCAATGATATTCGTCATAACTCATTGCGTTGATTTATACAAAATTAATATTTTGGATTTATAGAAATCCAATAGTGTATTTTCACTGACGTCATAAATTGCATCATAATTGAAGGAGACGCCAACTTGGGGGATCGAAGTTGATATTTTTACTACATATGATAAAATGGACAAATTCCCAATCAATCTTATTGGAACTCCATTAAATGGCTTTATTCACTTACATTGAATATTACTTGATGCCAATGATAAACAGCATGGATTTCTCATTCATGTAAACAGTTATATTTGAATTATACTAATATGTACTAAAAATCCCTACAAATATCTAGATTTGTACTTTTTTTTGTTGCTTTTGGATCGACTAAGGACGAGAAAAGTTGAATAGTTGGAGAAAAATATCTTATTCTTTTCATTAAAAGTTAATTTTTAATACATTTAAGGGTCAGATATCTAATAAAACTAGACCATAGAGGGATGTATTTTTCATAGAATGTAAGGTTTAAGTGCTTCAATCTGTTCGTCCTATTTTGACATCCCAAAGTTAACAATTTTCTTTAATATTAATGAAAAAAGGTTTTCATTCTCACAAAACTTGGTTGTTTAGGCCATGGATTTTTCAATTTTTAGGCCCCAAAAGGGACAAAATTAAA
>NW_027289024.1:0-2520 GCF_016086655.4 Lepeophtheirus salmonis | reverse complement strand
AGACTGTCACGGCTGACATAGCTTTGTCAGCTGTGATAGACAGAAAAGTTACATTCCACCTCACAAATGATAAAATGCCTGAGGCGTTTTTGGAGGGATGACCGAAAAGGTTTCCATAATATCAAATGCTGACAACAGCAGCCTGAATTAATCAATACTATTATGGACGAGCTGCAAGGGCCGATCATCGAGGATGAGGTCTAAAACTGCCTCCCATCCACGGGCACAGGGAAGGACCCTCTTGGTATGGATGAGAGTATGTTTAGATCCCTCGATATCCCAATGATCACCAATGGTTATAATAAAATACTTTTACCTTGGATATTCCCCCGCAGCTTCTTTGTGGTAATACACCCTTCATTCCCAAGAAGGAGGGCCCAGTAGGAATTTGGGACTATCGACCCATCACTGTTTTGCCTCACGTGATGCGCACATTTCAAAAGTTTCAAATCGTTTGAAGCAAGTACCGATCAGTGAGAGTCAGAGGGTTTTTCGTGAGGTAAATTTAATGTACAGAGAACTCCCTCATTCTCAAACCCCTACTACAATTACCCACAAAGTAAAACAAGAAAAGGAGGATTGCAGTGGCCTTTATAGACTTTACATAGGGCCTTTGTCTCAGTCTCACATGAGTCATTGTTGAAGGCCAGTGCAAGGTTAGGGCTTCCACCCTTGCTCCTGAAATATTTAACGAATGTTTATGGTAACGCACTCTGCCACCCTAGAGGGTAGTGAGAATATAAAGTTCAAGTCAGGCATCCTGCAAGGAGAGCCCCTGTCAGAGAACCTCTTTAACTTTGTGCTGGATTGGTGCCTGGTAGAAATGAACAAAACCCCAATGAGAGGTTTTGATCCCTATCAACTAGGTAAAGAAACAATAAATTATCTCCTCTTCGCAGATGACGTTGTTTTTAGTTGCGAAGGACACTAAAAGCCTCCAGCAAATCTGTGATTTTCTTGGATCAATGAAAGGGAAGTAAGCCTTAAAGACAAACTATAAAAAGGGCACGTACACTTACATTTACTATAACTTCAAAACATATTGCTATTTTCATTGATGCATGCACTAAACTGGTCGCTAAATCCCAAACGGCAGCAAATGAACGTATAATACCTTGGGGTGCATTATTCAACGTTGGGGATCAGCTATGCCAACATATTTGACCAGTAGAGGGATGTGGGATAAGAAACCTTGAGGCCAGTAAGCTCAGTGTCTTCCACAAATACATAGGCCTAACGGATAATTTGATCCTCGTCTAAACTACCCAATCACCTACACAAGATGCAGGTTTACTGATATAAAGGGGTGGTACCTCCTGATTAGTATATCAGTAAGAGATTGGGTAGGGCTAAATAACATACCTATGTTGGAGTTAACGAAGGTCCAGATAGGGGGCTGTCATGCTCCTCCAGTGATCAGACCCCCCGAGTTGTACAGAAAGGCACTTTATTCAAAAAGTAGACACAAAGTGGCTAGAGTCAAGTCAGCAAGGACATCAAAACTTCTCTTTCTTATTGACACGGTATATGAATGTTTCAGACAAAGAATTAGCCCCTGCAGTGCAAATAATGGCCGGGTCCATCAGTACTAAAACAAAGCAGCCCAGATTGAGGACACCGGAAGGGGTAATAAATGCAACTTATACCCGGAAAAAGTAAAAAAACCTGTCTCCTATCCTCCAGACTTGTCCAAAATTAAAAAAAAATGCACGGACAGACAAACACAATCTTATTCAAAGAATGATTGTGAGCTCCCTCAGCCAGACGGGAATAGAAGCACAGGAAGGTAAAAGTTGGGATGCACGAGGGATCGTGCTTGAAGCCAGATATTATAATTTTTAAGGGTGACAAGGTTTAGATGGTGTATCAGAATATTGTACCGGATGCATGTGAACTATGGATCGTGGAGAAAAAGAGAAAAGAAATAAATACAAGACAGATGAGTTTAAAAATCAATAATTTTGCATGTTGAATTCGGTGACAAGTATGAACTAAATTATATAATTGTAATACCTGTAGTAAACAGGCTTATACTGACTTAAATATAGCTCTGGGCATCCCTCCAATGCTCATTGAATGGATCCAACTAAAAGTCCTAACATCCTTGCCTACTCCATACAGAATGGATCATAATATGATGCAGAGGCTGAATTTAAGTATTCCCAAGCGTAGGTTTTATTCATTTTAGCTCTCACACAGCACACTAGTGTAGATGTGTTTGGAGAGAAGATAAATAATAGTAAATTTTAGCACAGTTTTGTAAATAAAATTTTATAGCTAGATGCGAGAGCCGATTATCTATGTACATTTTAACACAAACTTGCCATGCCCAAACGTGGGCTTTATTTAAGCCTCCTTATGATCGAATCAGGGTGAATTCGCAGTAGTGGTCAAAGGAACGCACCAACTCACATATTTTTATTTTTTTCAACTAGATAAGTAGTATTTAGTCTTAAACAAGTTTAGTGTTATAGTCTTTTTCAGATAGTAGCCCACTTCCCAATAAAGTGGGTGAATGGT
>NW_027289023.1:0-461 GCF_016086655.4 Lepeophtheirus salmonis | reverse complement strand
GTCATTTCTATAAGAGACGAGTTTCATAAATGCTTATGTATGTGAATGACCTCTGTGTTTAATTTTTACGTATGAATAATCAATTGTCATGTTGTGGTTTCTTTTTTCAGATTTAGTCCTATAATAAAAGAACATTGCAAGTTGTCCATGTCAATGAAAATAAAGAGATAAAACCTGATCTTTAACTGAGAGTTTGAAATCTTATTAAATGAGCCTATCTGATATATGGAGATAATTTCCGAGGATTTATCATACGATCCTGTTGAATAAAAAAGATGCCTGATAACTTTAAACAAAAAAATCACTAGTAACTATATAACTTTAAAAAAATTTAGTTGTTCTTATAAAGAACATAGAAAGGTTTTTCATCAAGATAAACATGAACTTAGGGGCACTATCCCAAGATTTGGCGATGGAGAGGCTTGTTACTATTAAATTTTTACCATTTATGTGAGGGACAG
>NW_027289022.1:0-2126 GCF_016086655.4 Lepeophtheirus salmonis | reverse complement strand
TATATATATTATTATTATTATTATTATTATTATTATTATTATTATTATTATTATTATTATTATTATTATTATTATTATTATTATTATTATTATTATTATTATTATTTATTATTATTATTATTATTATTATTATTATTATTATTATTATTATTATTATTATTATTATTACTTATTATTATTATTATTATTATTATTATTATTATTATTATTATTATTATTATTATTATTATTATTATTATTATTATTATTATATTATTATTATTATTATTATTATTATTATTATTATTATTATTATATATATTATTATTATTATTATTATTATTATTATTATTATTATTATTATTATTATTATTATTATTATTATTATTATTATTTCCTGGGCTATTATTATTATTATTATTATTATATTATTATTATTATTATTATATATTATTATTATTATTATTATTATTATTATTATTATTATATATTATTATTATTATAACATTATTATTATTATTATTATATATTATATGGGCTTATTATTATTATTATTATTATTATTATTATTATTATTATATTATTATTATTATTATTATATTATATATTATTATTATATTATTATTATTATTATTATTATATTATTATTATTATTACATATTATTATTATTATTACTATTATATTATTATTACACACTGGATATATTATACACACTATTATACACATTATTAACATATATTATTATTATATATTACCTGGGCTAATATTATTATTATTATTATTATTATTATTATTATTATTATTATATTATATTATTATTATTATTATTATTATTATTATTATTATTATTATTATTATTATTATTATTATTATTATTATTATTGATTATTATTATTATATAAATTATTATTATTATTATTATTATTATTATTATTATTATTATTATTATTATTATTATTATTATTATTATTAATATTATTATTATTATAATTATTATTATTATTATTATTATTATTATTATTATTATGGATTATTATTATTATTACCTATTAATATTATTATACTATTATTAACATAACATATACACATAACATTATTAATTGACAATATTATTATTATTATTATTACACACACATTATATTTACATAACATATATTATTACACACATAACATAATATACATTACATTAACACATATATATTATATATTACATATACATTATTATTATTATTATATTATATTATTATTATTATTAACATTTATTATTATTATTAACATTATTATTATTACACACACCACACACACACACACCGATAATTATTATTATTATCACATTAAATATACACATAACATTAGGTCTATAATGATCTACAGACTTATTATTACCTGTATTATACATACATGTATATTACCTGACAGATTTACACACTGGACAACACACACACACACACTGATACACACACACACACACACTGACAACACACACACACACATAAACACACACACACACACTGATACACACACACTGATAACACATACACACACATATAATACACACACACACACTGATACACAACTTACACACACACACTGATAACACACACACACACTGATACACACATCTGATACACACACTGATAACACTACACACACACACACTCTGATACATTACACACACACTGATAACATATACACACACAACACATACACACACACACACAACACATTACTGGATGCACATACACACACACACACACATATACACACACACACACATTACACTGACAATACACACATTACACACACTGATACACACATACACACACACACACACCGACAACACACACACACACTGACATAACACACACACACACACACACACTGACACACACACACACACACTTACACACACACACACTGATATAACACACACTGATACACACACACACACACATTATTACACAACACACATTACACACACATAACACACACATACACATACACACACTGATAACATACACACATAAACACACACACCAGATAACACACATATTATTACACACACTGATAACATATATTATTATTATATATAATTATTATTAACATTAATATTATTATTATTATTATTACACATATATTATATTAT
>NW_027289021.1:0-2086 GCF_016086655.4 Lepeophtheirus salmonis | reverse complement strand
CCTGCACCCAAAGCAGGAATCATACCCCTAGACCACTAAGCCTATATATATATCCAAGTTGCAAGGATCTTAATTTATACTGAACTGAATGTCATTTGATATATTAAAAAAAAAAAAAAAAAAAAAAAAAAAACTCTTATTGCATCGTCCGGGAATCGAACCCGGGCCGCCCGCGTGGCAGGCGAGCATTCTACCACTGAACCAACGATGCCTTAATTAAACTTTTTCAGTATTGTCCTAACTATTTAATAAAATAATGTAATACATTTAAAAAATTTTGAACTGAATAAATTTCGAAATAATTGTAGTTAAAATGTAATGTAACTAAGAGCAAAATGAATCCTCCCCGACGGGGAATCGAACCCCGGCCTCCCGCGTGACAGGCGGGGATACTCACCACTATACTATCGAGGATTTATAAATATTGTTAATTTTATTAAGATATCAATTATTTATATTATTGTTTTTAAAAATTTACTTCTTCAGTTTTTGTGTTGTTTTCATATTAAATTGTCTTATAACAAATTTTACGCTGCAATAGTATATATTATTTAGAGTTATTACTTTATCAAATCTTCTTGACAATATTTTAGACGTATTTTACATGCAATAATTCTTTACATATTAATGTATATTAAAAAAAATTTGGAAGGTCTTAGTATTATAATAAAATTATAATATGTTAAGAAGTTGAAGAAATCGTTGCGAGAGAGGTACCTATTATAAAATTCTAAAGCACAAAAAATTGTAGGTAAATGTAAAACTTAAGAAAATGCTTAAAAAGATAATTGAAATTTATATTATTCAATAGCTGTTAAGAAGAAGTAAAGTTCAGAATTTTGATGAAACAAAAATAGTTTCAATTGAGGAGTTTAACGGGGGAAAAAATGTCTATTGTATCAGAAATGTAACCAATTATAGGGTGCAAATTTGAATCATCTTTATAGAAGAGCCTGCATGTAAGAAGGAATGATCAATTGGTAAGCTATAAATTTTGAAACGGATATTGATAGATTTTGGCATTATTTAATAGAGTTTTCCGAAAGGGAAGTCGAATATAAAGGATATATTATTGGATAAGAATGTATTAACGTCAAAAATCATAAAATTCAAGTTTAAGATGATTTTTAATCTTATAATAAGCGTCTTTTGACGGACAATAAATAACTAAAACCCATGAAAAAATCACTGATATTAACTAAGTTAATGAAATATATTCTGAAAATTATATCAATTCATCCAGCTTTCATAATTGTCCTTCAATAGATTCTTTATGTTATCATTATCCCAATTTATAAAATTATTGAATAAATATTACTTCAGGCTTTAATATATAATTAAAGGAAGAGAAAATAGTCATCAATAAACAAATGTATATAGAAAAATACATAATTATTCGTCAAAAACATAAATATTATTTTTTTAATATTATTACGCATATAAGTAAAAAATCCTTCGAGCCGGATTTGAACCAGCGACCTATGGATTACTGGCAATTTAAATTCCTACTACAGTCCACCGCTCTACCAACTGAGCTATCGAAGGTCAGTTACAATAACCAATAATATAACAATATAAGTAGTAACTATTGTTTCTTTTTATCATAATGTATATCAGTTTCCGTAGTGTAGTGGTTATCACGTTCGCCTAACACGCGAAAGGTCCCCGGTTCGAGCCCGGGCGGAAACATTGATTAATATCCCATGTGGTCTAATGGCTAGGATAGCTGGCTTTCACCCAGCAGGCCCGGGTTCAATTCCCGGCATGGGAAGATTTTTTAAAGAAATTCCAAATATATTTTTATATTTGGTTATAGGTTAAATAAATTATAAAATATTGATAAAACAGAATTTTATCCTCACAATGTTGATACCATCGACGAGGTGGCCGAGTGGTTATGGCGTTGGACTGCTAATCCAATGTGCTCTGCACGCGTGGGTTCGAATCCCATCCTCGTCGTGATATTTTTTTATAATTTTCATTCATAATAAAAAACTGAAAAAATAATTATCAACTGCATATAGAAGATAAAAATTTTATTAATTTAAATTAACACAAAATTATGTTACCTATGTCTTATTTAATT
>NW_027289020.1:0-2493 GCF_016086655.4 Lepeophtheirus salmonis | reverse complement strand
CGACGGAGCTGGTTTATAAGTAATCTTTATAGTTTCAGATAAAACAACTCAGTTATAACATAAATGATAAAATTTAGCAACACTCGACTCCCGAAAATACACTATATAGTAAGTAGGTTTCAGTGTTGATAGGATATGAAGTCCTTTTTGTTTTTAACTTAGGAGGAATTGAGAAATCATTAATTACATGAACTTATTGATTTTGATACAAGATTCAATTTGAAAATATATCTTACATATGTTTTGAACTAGGGTCAGGCTTAGAATTGGAACAAAGAATAACAAAGTTTCATTATGCTTCCCTAGATAGCCACGTAACTTTCGTTAGTAGTAATAAACGTTAAAACTCTTGATCACTATCAATACGAAGCTGTCGAAACATTCTGCAATCGAAAGAATGTGCCTGGATCTTATTTACTGCAGTGATAACAGTTTTATTTGATTTGTGGAATCGATCACTACGATTTTTATGCTACCAAACGCTGTCTGTAGTTTATATAAAGCACTGCAAGTACACCAAGTAAGGCTTTTCAAGAAACTGATGAAGCAACAAGGTTATCTATCCATATCATTGTCTATTACATTGCGAGCATATTAGAAAAAAAATGATTTTCTGTTGGAAAAAATTATAAATTATATCAAATACCAACGCTCCTAATTTCTCTTTGATTGCAACATGCCCTCTCCAATATATAAATCCATCGGTAAACTTTTATAAAAACATTTGTTTTTTATAACTGACAAGAAAGATAATTTCTTAGACTTTTATTCTGGAAAAAGGATAAGATTATTAATGCAGCTAATACAAAGGCTCATCATATTTTGTATGCAAAACGTGCTTCCTCCGACTATGATGTCTCCGGTGTTTTATCCACTGTGTAACTTCATCTATATGTTTTAAAACGTATACTCCTGTTATAAACAAACTCTACAATTCATTTTTTTACGAGTTTTTATCTTATTTTTAGTTTTGGTGAACGTATTTCTTATATATATATAAATATATATTGATTTCATTTTCATCTATTATATTGAAATATATGTAAATAAGCCTTGTTAGTCTAGAAAAAAAAAACAAATAAATCATTGCTTCTTGACTACAAAGTTGAAAATGGCAAGAGTTTCATTTAATGATATGAAGGGTATCAAAACGCAATTCAATCGTCAAGACCAAGGGTCACCAAACCCATGCCCCAGCATGCCTATTGGATTCTTACTTGCCGCTGGACTTGTTCAAAAATATTTTATTCTTTTGAGTTATTAATTCGTTTATACATATATTTTTGAACTAGTAGCCCTCAAGTAGGTATGGGTACAGGTCATAACCTTGCCTGTACTCGTACCCGGAACAAAATGAAAAATGCATTTAACCCGTAAAAAGGATACTCGATAGGCAAAAACTTTTTACGGATAATATTTGATGAAAAGAATCGGGTATTTCATTTCAGAGGTAAGTACCCGTTTAATTCCATTGAAGTTTGAAAACTGTAGTATATTCTACTGTAGACAATAAAAGAATAGGTATTTGTATTAAAATAACTCAACCTCAAATATTTTATTCAATATTTAATATGATTTCAACTCTAAGGTTTGTTAATTTTTTTGTTGCAGTACATAGAAATATTTCTATCAATGTATTTTCATTTCACCAATAAAAATAAGCTTTGTCTAGGTATATTTTATTTTATGAGAAGAAATTTGAGGAAGAGTGTGGTCCTTTTTCGTCTTGCCTTGGCATGGACTTGGATAGACCTGGAAATAGTACGGAAGGATTATTTGATCATTATGAATGGAGCCTAGATGATGATTTTTATTGCTAAGCTTGTCTATGGAATCATCAAACGATAAAAGTTAGTGTTTTTTCTGGGCAAGTAGTCTTGAAGCCAGGATCCTCTATTGCTTAGAGATTTTACACACGAACCAAAATGGGAAAAGGTGGTTTGTAATCACTACAAAAAAAAAAAAATTAATAGTATCTTAGTGTTGTACCTCTAAGATGGTGAAATATATAAAGTAGGTATCATAACAAAGTAAAAGACGCCAGCGATCATTTTTTCAAAAGGGACTTGTGTAGTTTTACCATAAGATTATTTTTCAAACTGGTTCTTCAACGTATGTTTGAAGCATTATTTGATTTGAAAACTGAATTTTGGCAAAGTTTCGTAAAAGTGTATTATATTTATTGAGTTTAACGTTTACATATAGATCCCAGCCACATCAATGCACAAAAAAAAAAAAAATCAATTCCCTGAGATATAACTATATTATTTTGTCATTTAACCCTTTCTTTCCAAAACTAGTTTGTGAGTTAAAAAAAAATATTTAACAACGAAATCTTATTGGAATGGCATCATGAAACATATATATACACATTTCAAAGTTAAATTTTGAGTTTAAAGTACAAAACAAGAATCATTCCATATAAAATCATTCGGAACATATCAATGGAAATGGTAGTGATCCCATATGGAATCATTGGGCAGATGCTATGGC
>NW_027289019.1:0-885 GCF_016086655.4 Lepeophtheirus salmonis | reverse complement strand
TTTTTAGGAGGACAATATTCTCTTTATACTTTTGGTTTTTGAAGTACAAAATAAGTATTGGAAGTTTTGTGTTTCTCTTCACCATTGTTAATAAAAGATATAACTTACTTTTTTGCACAATTTGTCCAGAAATTTTATTCTCAATATCCAATGCAAATGTCGATTTGTAAATTTTTCACAAAACATAAAAAACTTCTTTGCCTTTGAATACAATGCTTTCGAAAAGTTGTTGCAAATAATGTGGATTTAATGAAAAAAAATATTTTTTTACATCTTGGGGTGTATTTTATCCCATTTTACTGACAGAGGGTTAAGCCTTCGCATTCACGATTTAAAATTGAACATTTTAAGTTATATAAAAAATAGAAAGGGTAAAATAAGTGTGTTGTAGAAATTACTTTAATTAGTTTTTTATTTCTCAAATCATGTAAGTTATCAATTTTTGGATACAATATGATTTAATTAGCGCTATAAACTAAAGACGTTTATTATTCTTTAAATTAAAAAATTTGAATTTTTTTTGTCAAACATACATAATTTAATAATTTTTTAGTTATTGTATAATGAGATACTTTAAAAAAGTACACGCCTCAATTTATTCTTTTGTGAAAAACATTCATTACGCATATTGGATAGTCGAATAAAATATCCCGAGAAAAGATTTTTTTTTGTACAAATTTATTTACATATAATAAATAGATAGGGTATAATTTACTCATATAAGTTCAAAATGCTCCTTCTATTATATTATAAAAGTCAAAATACATTTGATAAAATTTTTTCGAAAATTTCAAAAAAGATTCCAAATATTTTTTTAAATATATTTTTATAATTGGAGGTTAACAAATTGATAAATAATTTTTATAAGCATTAGTTCAATTTACC
>NW_027289018.1:0-6798 GCF_016086655.4 Lepeophtheirus salmonis | reverse complement strand
CAATTTTATTTTTAAGTACCACTCTATTATAGGTGTGATATTATATTTTATTTATAGAGTGGTGTCCAGATAAATTGGGAAAATCTTTTAAAGGCTTATCACGAACGAACTAGAGGGGGGGAACTATGTATTTTTATTTATTTGAAAGATACATTTAAGACATTCAATTATAGATAATCAGATCACCCCTCTTGATAACCTCCCCGGAAGCTTTGACAGGTTTAGGCGACCTCGTATGATCCAGCTTTTCCAGTCACGGGTAATGGACTTCTTCAGGGCCTCCACAGACGAATGGTACTTGGTACATGCCTCATGCTCGACCTTCCGCCAGAGATATAATCGCAAGTGTTCAGGTCTGGGCTGCTTTCAGACCAAAAATCCGGCCTCCAAAAGTGAGAATACTTTGTGGTCAAGACGTCCTGCACTTTGACTTGTGGGGCGTTGCACTGTCTTGTTGGAAGTTGCAATTTTTTCCTTGGACTACTCCATCTACCCAAGGAATGTAAATAAAAATTGGAAGCCAGAACCAGTACAATGGCAATGCTGTGCAAGGATTTTTTTAAAAGAAAATGAACTAGCTATCAGATTTTTAAATAATAATAATAAAAAAATAGATTTTGGAAACTTAATAGATTTGAATTTAATCTATTTAATAAAATCACATCCAGCCTTAATTAAATTCTCTATACGAGGCGAAAAGCGCGAGCAGGCCTGACTTGACCCTTTGGCAAATTCTGGAGTTCCTTCCTGATTCTACTGATAGGTTCATCTATGGTGTTGCAGGGGGGTCGTTTGATCGGACCCCACGCAAAAAAAAAACTTAAATTCCGATTTGGGAGTTTGAAGGCCACAAATACGGCAAGATGAAGTCGTGACAATTGCGTTAGAGGTACATATTTGAGACTTTTTCCAGGTGTGGCATTGCTATTGCCCAAAATCCCCTTTTAGAAGCCTCAATTTTCCTCCTGATCTTGCGAACGAACGTCTCACTGAGTCCCAGAGTTTGAGCAATTGTTATGTCGTTCTTCCTGGCACGGATTTCAAGGAGGGCTCCTTTCCTTTTTCAAATATTTGAAACAAAGAATTTGTCAATTGGTTCTATTTTTTTCCAAATGGTGCAAGCCTGAATAAGCTATCTAAGTGCCCACGTTTGCCCAAGAGAAAGCGCCATAGATACCTTGTGCACCTTGTAGATACATGCAAATAATTCATTTTTAATCTATAGGTATTTCCCGGGAATTTTCCGATAGTAAAGAAAGTGATCCTGAGATCCTAGCAGACAATCCCTAATTTTTACATACATTCATAGACCAATAATACATACATATTCATCTTATGGTAATGATTCATGTCGTAATTTGAATTTATAATTTGACATAGAATAAAAGAGAATAAAATCCACTCCCAAGGAGCAGAAGAAGGAAAACAAAACACATCCACCATCAAACCATAGTTTGATGGTTGTTATTTATCTCGTTATACGGGAATGCTTCTCTGCTATATTTGAGCACCCATTATAATGTATAAGAGTAGAAAAAAATGAGTTATTTATTATTGATATCTATTCACGACGCCTTTAATAATAAATTATTGTAATTCATTTGATTGAGTCACAAATAGGAAACAATATCTTGTTTCTTGTTAGCTATCTACAAACTATTATAAATGATTAAAAAAGATAAGACATTTTGAATGTTATATATAGGTTGTTTTTTCGTCAATATTGTGTTACTAACTTGTTAGGAAAATATGAAATGGAAAAAGTATTTTTTATATATAAATATAGTGTTGTATCAGTCCACATTTATTTGGTCCAGTCCAGTCTTAGGATCGGTCCATAAGACCCTGGGTACATCAGACTATCGTTAATAGAACTCATTTAAAAAAAAAATTAAGTTATGTGACGTGAAGAAGGACCGAACTTTATCATTTTTAGGCCTGAACTGGCCAGGACCGACACATCACTATATAAATATATCAGAAACAAATATTTTTATCAACTCTCGATTTACCTGCTTCTTTTCCCCCCTTATTAGTGTTGTGAACGATGATTGGTTGAATTAAAATTAGCTCTTGTTAATCAACAATTCCCAACAATTATTATTGGTTTAAATATAAATTCTAAATTTGTCAAGAATTGGGTTACTACTAGTGTTTGGGATTTGGTTGAGATCGATTTTAATCCGATTTGGTCTAAAGTGATTTTTCATTATTGATTTAGAATGTTATTTCGTTCGAGACTGTGGTTAAATATATATATATGTGGCAAACCTCACCTAACGTCATTGTATCTATATTCATAATTAGTAAATACAGATGATGTCATCAACTATTCATTTATAATATTGGTATAAATCGAATTTTATATCAGGCCGATCATGACAGATTTTCATTTTTTAAAGACCAAATTAGTTGGGCCCAACAAAAATTATAACGGTCTATGAATGAAACCCAACAATACTAACTACCAACTGATTTTTGACCTTTTTATCTGTTTCTTTTAGGAGAATGGAAGGTTATGATAAACAATATAGGTTACTAAACTATTCATTTAAACGAGGGTGGTCCCAAAAGTACCCGACCCTCAGTTTTTTCCCCAAAAATTATCCTTTGCTGCTGTAAAACGTCGCTAAAAACTAAATTGAAACTTTATTACAAGACTGTTTTTGCTCGAGTGTGTCCAAATGCAGCACCCATCTTGCACAAAGATTTCTTATGTCCATGTTTTTAGATAAAAACGATATACCGCACTTTTTTAAACGCCAACAATATCTACAATCTCGTGTACTTTCAGTTTACGATCCACTAATTGTCACCTCATTTGGTCAACCACTGTGATGTTCATCTTGGGAACTCGTACGTACGTCCTCGATTTCTGGGCCAGCTAGTGACAAGTTTACTTTTGTAAACGAAGAAATAGGGTCACGCAGAGTAGAATCCAGTACAGTTTTTATATTGTTTGGCTAAGGCTTTTCAAATAAAGATTGTATCACATAACTATGACCAATTTTCTCAATTTTCACAAATTCCCTGAATGTGTTTACTATTGGCGGTTGTCAAGCAAATACTCAACCCTTTGGCGCCTTCAAACTTGGAACAAATGCTTAATAGATTGTGAACTTCTAATAGAGGGATTTTTAAAAACAATTAGATACTTTTAGGATCGGTCTAGTATCATATGTAAACGTATGATATTAGTTATATTAGAATCATCTATGCAATTTTTTTTCAAAAACGGATGGTTTTAGCACAATTTTATTTATCTACGTAATTGAACAAAGAATCACTATGTCTTGATATCGTCATTTTGTGTGTATTTTGTCACATAGGTGACATAGGTACTACTTATGTACAATAATTATCCTAATATACATTTAAATGTATGTATGTATATTACATATTTGAAGGACGCTAAAAGGCCTCATTTTTGAGATTTCTATATTTGATATTGTACCAAGTGACAACATGTTTTATAGAGACTACAAATTCTGTGAATGAAAGATATCAACAACTGCTTCATATTTAAACAAATAACTTATTAAGATATTTTCAAAATTCTTTAATCAAGAAGTTTTGTATTATAGGTATACATTTCTTGATAGCTGCGCTGCACGAAAAAATAAATCAATTCTTTAGTTAGTTAATTACCTAATAGGTCCATTTTAGGATGCAAATACAACTTTGAGAGAGTAAGATTGTTTTTATATTCACATCACCCTGAATTATTATTAATAAATAAATGATGTATATTAAATAAACATATACCTTTTTACCTATTATTTATGTAAAATACTTATTTAGATATATTTTTCATTATAATCCCATTTATGAGTATATATAAAAACTTTATAGCAGTATTATTATTATGTTTTGTAACTGAGTAGAGGCTTTTTAATAGAAATCAAATGCAGGGACTATCTCTGAACACTTTCTACTGATATGGCCACTATAAGCACTGCAATGGAGATGGCTATGATCACTATAATGGACTTTTTGAGCAAGTGTAAGAATGTTGTAGTGTACTTTTTGCCCTATGGGGACTGCAAGAAAAAATCTTGATGCTCTTAGTAGCTGTTTCACAACATTTTACACCGCCTCTCTGTTCTTTGTTACACGGATGATATTCTTCGCGGCGTTTTCATTCGATGACAAATCACTTCGGTTCGCTGCTTCTGGACTTTCATTTGGAAGACTGAGAGCAAGACTTATTTGATAAATGTTATGTATAAATTATTTGGCTGATAAGAAAACAGTGTAGTCAGTTGACAAAAAAGCCAATATAAAGAATTTACAGGAGAAACAAAACTTATGTAAATACTTCTGCCCATATTTGTATGCTAACATAGCCTTATTAACTTCTTTCAAAAAGAAGTGTATATTGTACTTTAAAACTCTAGCCCGGCATTTTCCATATAGCCAATGTGTAATATTGTCAGCTATGACTAGGCAAAAATGCATTTGTCTACAAATATTTTTTCATGATAATTACGATGAATCTATTTTTTTAATGTTTCGTCTGACCTATACAAATCCTTTATTTGTTGGACGAAATAAGGGTAAGACTTATTGTGACAAAACCAAATTCTTGCCTCGAAACGCTCTTTCGTTGAAGGCAGAGAAAATCAGTACCTATGCTTTCAGTAGAAGATAAGTGCATTGAATTACTTTTTGTATGATGGAACCATCTATTTTGCTCTTCTTTGGCGTGAGACTCAATCAAAAAAATTACATGGATACAGACGATTTTAATATCTATCTATATATTATCATTAAAACCTATCAACGTTTACGTCGTATTTTGTTGTCAACTTTTTTTTTTTTTTGCTAATAGGTGTTCTAAGCTATGATTGGTTGAATTTAATTAACTGTTCTGAAATTGCAAACAATTCTCTATAGTTATTGAATAATAATTCCACAGTTGGGACGAATTGGCTTACTGCAAATTGTTTTTTGCCTTTATTTTCCTGCTTCTTTTTTGGAAGAAAGGTTGCAATATACAATTAAGCAAGGTTAATAGAAGTACAAGGTTCGGCCATCACGTAATCGGGCTTCCTATAATTTTCAAATTTGATGTACCGTACAGACTGCAAGACAGAACCGATATATTTTGACAAAACATGCAAACAATTATACCCTATGACGTCACTACTGCTAGAAGACAGATTTTGACAAAACATACAACCAATCATACTCTATGACCTCATTATTAAAAAGCGTGGTGGAAGTCGAACATCAGTTGGTAATACGTCATGGTATAGCCCTGTATGTTTAATTACCTTGTAATCAAGGTAATTACATCCTGTCAATTTCAGTTTACTTCCACCTAGATTGAGATTTGGTCCCTCTGAAATCTGTTTGACGTAGGGCCCCTCAATAGTTAAGGGCTGCAATGGAATGGAGGGTTGAGGTCATTTTTCCCGGACCCATGATTGATTATAAACGATATGGTAGATGTTTCTTTAAAAAAGGTCATTTGAAATTAAGTAAGATATGTCGTAATTCTAAAGATTAGTTCATCAAAAGAATATTTATTAAATTCAATAAAAAATGCAATTGAATTTTGTAAAAAAAAAAGAGGATTCGAAATTTATATAATAAAAAGCAAAATTTGAAATGAAGTTTAAATATTTAAAAAAAAGGAAGGGACCTGTACAATTAAAACTGACCCTGTATGGAATCCCTAAAAAAATTGCTCTTGGCAACCCTGCAATAAAATCCATCTCATCAGAAAAAAATAAAAAAATAACCAATTTTGTAAAAAACAAAAATATGTAGACTACTTATGTTGCAGTCTGGATGAATTTTACTATCTTATTCAATTAACATTCATAATTCAGGGTTCACCTCCTTCAAATTTTTTATGTCATTAAAATAAAGATTTTTATTTCTTAAAGAGGTCAGATGAATTTGATATTTAGAATTTTTGTGGAGCTTGAAATGGAAAATCATCTAAAATATATTTTTATGTATATTCGGATATTTCATAAAGAAAATTTGATATTTATAGTTTTTGGGCTATATTTGTTTCTAAACAATAAAGGAACCATGTGTATAATATCATTTTCAACTTTTGACTAAATGGATTTGTGTTGTGTCAACACAAATAAATAAAGAAATGATTTACCTATTTTTAAATCATATATAGAAACATTAACACCTCAATACCTATTTTATTGACATACTTTGGTCAACTATATTTGGGATTTATATTTCCATTAAACAAAATGTGTTGATTCACCTAAGAATGTGATTGATAACCTTTGAGCCTATATTTGATATATGAAACTTTATTTGATTCCGTTATTGGGGGGTAAGCCAAGATAAAAACAATCTTGAACTATATTTAATAATGTCCAATATATTTTACAACATATAAATACATCCCAATATTTCATTGCCATATTTTAATCAAATATAGTCATTGTATTCAAATTTCTGGGATAAATTGAGATGGCCCAATGTAGCAACTATATTTAAAGCCTTTATTTGATTTATGAGACTCAATTAGACTCCGATATACTTTTAGATAAAATATATCACTCTTCATTCTTTCATTTTGTAAAATAAACGTTTGCTACTTATTGTGCAAATTACAATGCTTCTAAAAGATTAATCGATTGTTCATGATAAAATGAGTGCTGACGATGCCATATTATTATCATATAGCTCATTACTTAAAATTATATCGTTATTTCCCATACTTTGAGTACTTTAGTAATAAGAAAAAAGATATCGTTCAAAATGAATGGAATAATACATCAGGGATGATTGTTTGAGACCAGCGTACCTTATAATTTT
>NW_027289017.1:0-1131 GCF_016086655.4 Lepeophtheirus salmonis | reverse complement strand
ATTTGTATCAACCCCCCTCCCACAAGTTGATTGGTTGTACTGAGTTTCACCATTTTTGTACTAGCAGACTTCATTACACTACAATTAATCCATCTGTTCAAGGAAACTGCACTCAATGTACAATTTAAATGTTTATTTCCTTCTCAAGATGGGACCACTTATCGAATCTATGCGCATTGGTTTCAGGTGAAGAATTTCTCCAGAGCCTGTTATCCAATGAGTTACTCTACTTAATTAATTTTTAAGTTGTAATAAAAGCCCTGTCAAGTTACTTGACTTTAAAACTTTGTAAAGCCTCAAGTAAAAGATTTTGTAAAAACATTTCCTTTGATGTTAAAAAAGGATGGATGCTCCATATAGATTTAATTATAGAGTTTAACTTATTTCTGTATTTCATTCTATTCCTAGTTTTTTAATCTCAAATGCCCTCTTTCATTAAATATTCATAAATAATTTCTTATTAAACATAAATAAATAATAAATTTTAAGGAGTTTTTCGTGTCTCCCATATTTAATTAACAGTTGCTTCATAGCTATTAATAAGTATCATTTCAATCAACTGATTAAATGAAAAGATCAGTTTCTTTTTTTAAATTCATTAAGGTGTGGCAAAAAGTGTTGTTTCTCTTTAGATTTCGTACATAAGTTTGTATAAGGTAGTAGTTCATTACAGAAGGATTTACATCACGGATAAATCTTTCTCCTCTGTATATGTAGAAATATATTTGACTCTACCTTTAACTTCAGGATCTTTTAATTTATAGACAGGCTTAATATTCCTTAATAAATTAAATTTACAACTGCATTTATTTCTTTTGAAATTGAATTTAATAATTTACAGTGACAGCAACTTTGACTTTAACTTCAAATAAGTAAATAATATTTTCGTTTCCTTTCGTAATATAATAAGGAGTCATTTTAAAAGATAATTATGAGTTAGAGCAAAATATCTTCTGTCAATTTTGCTACATACATATTTTTGTACATTTTTTTATTGCAACTACTTTTAAATGTTAGATATTCACTTGATGTAGGTATAATATTAATATAAAAATGCCAATTCGATCATTGCAGTCAATTCTGAAACCAGCTGTTAGGACAATTCTTATACCCGTTTTCTGATGAAGTATA
>NW_027289016.1:0-4632 GCF_016086655.4 Lepeophtheirus salmonis | reverse complement strand
CGTCCCTATTGAAAAACCCTTAACTATATCGCTGTTCTAAAGTAACGTCAGTAATAAAACTCTGCAGTTTAAAATTAGAAATAAAGGAAAGTTTGAATGTCAAGATAACAAAATTGGACTTTGTCATGGGAACAAGTACAAATTCACCAATGTATCTGATATCTTTTCATATGGCTTAGTTTCAAGCCCATATTTTTCCTAGAGATCAACAACAATAATGTACGATAGCACGGACTTTATTATCTGAGAAGCGTCATTGTGTCCGAATCCTAGTTGTGTCATTACGTGCACCTTCGAACTGTATCTTACTTCCATTACTCTGGAGAAAATCTTGTGACTATTACAAGCATCCCTCAGATCCTGGTTCAGCTGTGAATAATTTCCAAGAATGATTGATTAATAAGTCTATAATAAAGAAAAATGGGCTAACTACGAATTTAATTGAGGCCTCTTTTTATGTTTCTTTTCGAAGGAAAGTTTGCATATTAACATCAAGCTAACGACCTGATATATTTCTTTCTCCATGAGTTTTCCTCTACTTTTAAAATACAATTATTGGGAAAGGAATAATAAAAGTTTCAAAAAGTTTATTCATCATTTCATAATACATGAGACCAATCCAAGGCAAAACTATCACCCAAGTGGCAGAAACGAAGGCGACTTGATCAATATTTGTACAAATTAGTGGTCTTAGTGTTTATCTTGTTCATCCATTAGGGCTTTGAGTACATCTCGATGTAGGAAAAAAAACCCTACACTTATTTATGAAAAGAAAAGTGTGTATTTGGCAGGTTAAAAAGAAAGAGAACAAAGAATTAATATGGCAACCCTGAAAATTAGAAAAATGTTTTTACCAATCTGGAATAACCTATGTCTGTAACCATGGACGTAAAGCTACTATTTAACTGCATTGTATGTTTCAATAGACCTCGTAACATTCTTATGTAGACAACTGGGAACGGGACTAAGTTTATCCTTGTAACATAAAGGATCACCTGCACTTTTGATATGAAGCAGTCATTCATTCCTGACTCTACATATGTGTAGTGTAGTATAATGATGAACTTAACTGAGTTAGTATCACTTTGGTCGTATTTCTTCTTATTAAACTCTCTACCATTTCTATTACTACTGGAGTTACTTTGTGACAACCATAAAATAGATAGGAGGAAGTACCAACTAGATGGATTCGGTCAAGGCCCGAGTCCGAAAGCCCAGTCCAACCTCATTTTGCCAAGCCAGAAAGCCCGTGTTCCGAACCTTCCAGCCCAACATATATATTCCTAATGTAAAATAATTACCTTACAACTAATCAATGACACCATCCTTCGTTTGATATCTTATGAAAAATAAACTGACGCTGACGTTATTGATTATTTGTAAGTGTTACATATACAAATTTAAATTATAATTGATATTATTTCATTATTGTCCTCCAGAAATGACGAAAATTATAAAGAAATAAAACGGTGAAGCGGTATTTTTCAATTTTAAATTACAATTCATTGGATATGGAGGACTCTTATTCTCTCCTAGACGAAAACTATCAAGAATTTTCATCCAATAGTAAAAATTCGTGGAATTCTATGGAAAATGTTGAAAATCAAAATATTTGTGAATCCTCCTCATCATCAATACGTCTCTTTCATATCTATATAAAATTTTATTGAGAAGATGGAACTACTGGGATCAATGAAACAGTGAAATGTCAAATATACACCAACTAATATCCCATCAAAAAGGGAAATACTTCCACACTATGGAGACATTCCATGAAAGAACATACGAACCAACTTCAGAGATCAAACGAAAAATTGAGTCAACCTACGATGAATGAATTTTTAAACAGCACCAATTTTAATTAATCAAAACTGTAATTGCTAAGGATCTAGAGCCACTATTGATTGTTGAAGACCCTGGGTTAAAAAAATGCAACAAAGAAGAAGACAATATAAATTGCCAACACGTACCATTCTTTCAAGTGTCTTGTTTCCAACAATGGTCAGAAATATATTTCACGAACTCAAATCAAAATTAACTGACTGTGAACACCTATCAATTACAGGAGACTTATGGACATTTCTCAATAATGTAAGCTTCATTTCACTGACCTCCCCCTTTTGGACAAACACAGATGCTGCAAAAAGCTTGGAAAAGGGATGTATTGGAGCTAACTAATGCATTTGATACTTTGTTTTAAAGCTTTAGTACATGGCTTCTCAAACTGTGAAATTACATCCCTTGAGGAAAGATCCAAAAATATTTAGAACGAAATTTTTAGAAAGAAGAAGTTTGAAAGAGGAGTGTTATGTATTGTCTTTTATGTGCTTTTATCTAATGATTTGTTTTATAGATGGTACCTTTTTGTTAAGTAGATTTTACATGTAACATGTTTATACATTTTAGTAGTTTAGGCTATTTACGTCCTTCTTTAGTTTTAATCCCTTAAAGAATAAATATATTAGTGTATGATTGTACCCCCAATCTAAGGTCTTCTTATTGGCTTTGGATCCGGTCCGTTACTTCCTTCTGTTGGGTAGTATTCACAATACACTACAGAGGGCTTTTAATCCCCGTTATATGTTTTCCTCTTTAAAATAGGAGGTTTGGTGACCAGAAAAGTAATATTATTAGAAAACATTGCGACGTATGAATATTATAATTTTATTAACTAAAGTAATTATTTCTTGTTTAGAGAAACCTTATACAAAATAAAGATTTTGTGTCGTTAAAAAAATTAGTAATTTAATCCAGCGTCGTTAAAGAAGTATATCTCGAACAATTTCAAAATATTATAGGTAATAGGGATAATAAATTGTTCAGCACAGAAATTATATATTTACAAAAAGATTTGAGTATAAAAGTATATCCATCAATGACAGAAGATTTAAAACATTTTAAATCTAAAAAAGTGAGTACTTATCTCAAAGTTGTTGTTCTGACATTTTAATCAAATCTTGATCCTCAAATGATGAAAAGTTTGATTTTTGCCCTCACTTTTTGATCAAAAAAGTTTTTGTTTTTTAATTACAAAATGATATACCTACCAAACATTAATATTTTTTTATTATATTTTCATAATATACCATATTTTTGTGTAATATTTTGATGATGAAGTCATATATAATATATAAATATAAACAATCTGGTTGAAATTAGATTAAATAGAAGTTTTAATACAATATTAATTAGACTCTTTCATCATAAACCAGGGGATAAAATTTCAAAAAACATAATACAGGTAGAAATTGTTTTGAAAAACTTTTAATCAGATGAGGTTCACGGAGATAAACCACCAGGATACTTTTTGACTCAAAAATATCTGAGTAATACTCCATACACTCTTTAAATCAACTATAAGTAGAATTATTAAAAAAAAATATGACCTGAGCCGAGTGTTGTTGTTTGTAACCTAAACATTTTTGTTTATTTTCTAGAGCTAATATCCTTGTTGGACTCTGGTATGTATAATTGAAGATTGATATCAGGGTGATTCCTATCTGTGTCCTTACTAGATACGGAGTGGGATTTGTGTTTATTGCTATTCTCGCATAGCTAATCTAATAAAACTTAATGACCACTGAGCTACTCTTTTCTAAAATATTTTTCATATTTTCAGAGTTTATCAGCAAATTTTTGTCTAAAATATGTATAATAGTCATAAAATTTGGGAAGGTGAAAATTAAGATATGAAAATAATTTGTGGTTTTTAATTATTCGTGTGATTATATGAAATTAAAAGACAAAGGTATCAAAATATTTTAATTCTGGCATGCATTATCCTCCTTGATTGAGAGTAGAATATCCATGATTTTAAAAGATCATTGTGATTAATAAATCTCTTCAGCGTGAAAAAAATATATCTTAACTATGTTTATCATTTGTAATCAAATTAGATGCAATAATCTAATCTAAGAAAATACAATTTAAAAACCCAAGAAAACCACCTCAAGAGTCTTGTTTAAGTTAAACAAAAACTTTAGTTTCAATTGTTTTTACATCAAAAGATTTAATTTTAAGATATAGATAATAAGGGTTTTCATTCATAAAGACTATTTGGTTCACAAGAAATCAAAAACCTTTTGATGATAATATATCAGGGATGGGTTTAAGGTAAACTTCCACTGCACAATAGTAACGGCTTATTGGAATGATGCCTCGAGTATAACCGGATATTTTAATACCATTGAGTATTTTGTAACTATATGGCTTTCATTAGTAAAAAAACTTATAACTTTGAAATTACCTGCCAATATATATACGTTGGATAAATATGGATCACGTGAGCTTCGTTTCGTTACTTGGTTTATAGATTTGGGGATACCACTTTATTATTAAGATGATAATTTTGTTGAATATCAATTAATCTATATTTACCTCATAAAAGTGTTCTTAACATAAATTAATTGGAATTAAATTGTATCTAATTAGATATAAGCATTTCAATAAATAACAAATCAGGTGTTGGAATGCTCAACAGCTAAGACCCACATCTATTATTGTTATTTTAGCCATAGAACACGAAAATGATCTTTCAAATTTTCAATTGCACTAAATTTTCTTTTAAATTGTTTTTTTTTAAATCACGTTTTTAATATAATTTCAATTCAGAGCCATATTTTGAAATAAAAT
>NW_027289015.1:0-2573 GCF_016086655.4 Lepeophtheirus salmonis | reverse complement strand
TTACTGAATCCCAAAACTCATGTTCTAAACATACTTTTAAAATGATAATTAATTTTTCTCTCGATGTTTTATATTCTTACATGTACTTTCAGCATTTTAATTTATATTTATGGGTTCACAATGGAGGGAAATAGTTAAAAAAATTATGCATAATTTAAATGACCTAGTATTATAATCTCTCCACTGTTTATCATATAATTAAGAATTTGTTTCATTTTTAGTTTTTGTATTTTAGCAATTGTTGTGCGTCAACATAAAAAATCTTGACAATCAAGAAAATAAGAAAATCCTAATTTATTATTTTTCTTCAAATACGTTAAGCCCAATATCTTAGGCACATTTGAGTCAATTATAGACTTATTGCACAAACTCCTAATACAAGATGAGTTACCCCAGAATTTAACTATAGTTTAAAACCTTTTCTTGATTCGTAATTTGGATTTTTTGGGTACTTGAAATGCAAGTTGCAAGACACCCAAAGGGGTCATTAGAATAATTCCTTGATATATATTGACATTATTTCGTGAGAATACTAATCAAATCCAGATTCAATCATTCTAGATTACGTTTGTGATGATGGACCACATTAATGTTTTTTTCTTACTCAATTGTATTTCAAACGTTATCATATTATGTTGTTGTTCCTTGTGGATTGTCATTTAGTGCCCTATTTATGTATATATGGATGTAAATGCATAACGTGTTTAGATAATGCATAAAGATATCTTTATATAATGACGGGACTCTGTTGATAAAAAGAAGAGTTATTTAACTACTCGTAACTACGATCATCCTTCCATCAATCTATCTATATACATACGTATAACACTCAACCTAGGAAAGCTAATTAAAAGGAGTAATTATGATGATCAGGAGTGTGCACTGTGTGATGAAGAAAAAAAACAGCTGTTCGGAGCAAATTACATTTGTGTTCATCATTAATATTAAATGAAACTACTACTAATAATAATACTTCCATTCCTTTCAGCTCTAATATGTACATACTGTGTATTAGGGAGGCTTGTTTTTCTATCATGTCCAGTGTGAAAAAGAAATGGTCAGAAAATAACCTCATGCAAAATTTCATTGTTCACGGGAATTCTCAATAGGCAGCTCACGGAGAGAATTCGCATGTGAAAATTATTTAATAACAATAGTAAAAGAAATACATTTGATGTTGGTAGAATTAGTCTAAACAGGGGTGGGTGTCCGTACAATTATATATATATATATATTATTTTTTTTTTTTTTGGGGCTTTTTTTGAAATTTTTTGAAAAAAATTAAATTTCGAATGCTAAATTTTTTATCTTATTGCTCCATGGAATGAATGTAGAAGATAACTTAATTATATACTTTTATATGTTAAAAACTATCTATCAAAAAAATATATAAAAAATAACGAAATCTGCAGTACTTTAATCGTTATTGACTAACTAAATAATTTTAGATTTTTTTTCAAAGTTAAATAGATAATTACGTGCTAAAAAAACATGGAAATAGAACATTGTTTTTGTAATGGGGGTTTCATACCCCCATGACGTCATTTCCGCAATAACCCTTATCGAAATTCGAAAAAATGTTGAAGAACACACACCCCCCTAATAGATAGTAATATGTACTCCAAAGAATAATAACAATAAAAAAGGATCTTCTCCACCTCCTCTTCTTCTCTAAATAAGCTTTCTCTAAGATGCTGCTTAATTGTCTATGGTCACACACACACACATAGAGAAAACTCTGTCAATTCCTTCCAATTCTCTCTCTCTCTCCCCTGATGAAAAAAGGTATTAATCCAATCAGATTATACAATATATATATACATAGTATTATTTTATCATTTTCTTTTTATTAGTCCTAATGAAGAAGGAATACATAGATATTGTCTATATAGTGTTTATGAACCACACCAACTCATGTTTAGACGCACGGTCAATTATGCCTTACTTATCAGCCACTAGATTAGATATTTCTAAATAAATAAGAAATGTTATGTACATTTATAAATAGTATTTATAGGAAAAAGCTGAATAGTCGGAATCGAATAAAAGTAATTTAATGTTGGTGTAGCAAAATATAACAGATAATGGAATTACATTTAACATTAGAAAATTAGATTTTTTTATTTTTTATTTTATTTTGACTCTTTAACTTTAATTAGTATGAGCTAATGATTAATTTTGGGTACTTATTTTAGGTATATTCTTTGGTTTTCTGTAAAAATTGACTCGTGTCAAAGATCAACAAATTGACTAAGTTTTGTAAAAAGAAAAAAATTCCTAGTATTTTCGTGGTGTGTCCATAGCAATTGTACAATTACTCAATATGCCCTCCTTTGGAATGATCCATATCCTAAAGCCTCTCAAAAGTACTGGTGCAGCTAGAACAACAGTATCTAGTCGAGTCTCATCCATAGCAGGCTCTATAGCTGTCATAAGTTTATCCTTTGTACAATTTTATTCAAACCCTACTATGCTAAGTCCAGGGGTTATATTTATGGGAAGAAGGAGATTAAAATGCGCAAATTAGACACACACTCGATCTTGAAAATTTTAGGTGTATAATTGGGTGCTCC
>NW_027289014.1:0-2522 GCF_016086655.4 Lepeophtheirus salmonis | reverse complement strand
TCTGATGGAGTAATGTCATTTTTTAAATTCTGTAGATTTTGTCCACGCACCCTGTATATGAATAGGCATTTAATAAATTAATTAATTAAAAATAGCTGGAGGTCAACATCACTTCTCTAGCGAGGGCATAGTGTTATAGAATTCACAATAATAGCCGATTGATCATAAAAACTATGCTTGAAAATGGTTTGGGACGTATATGGTGTTGTGATTTAGAGTCCCGTTTCGTAAAAGAAGTAGTCTTTAATTTGTATCCAGTGTGGGAGATAAAGGTTTATCTTTTAGTTTTTAATTCGTTGGAGCATAACATTATTCTGAATAGTACGTTGATGGTACTGAATGATGAGGCCAAGTCTTTTAAATTTGGATTTCAGATCTGTACATTGAGATTGGGATGACATAATGTCTATCAAGTTTTACCATTAACAAAGGGCTACAAATTTTGAAAATTGTTTTAATACTCCCAAGTTTTGATTGGCCTTTTCTATAATGTAATGTTTCTTGAATCTCAGATCACAAGAGATGAAAAGTCCTAAGTCTATATATATATATACTTGTATATATTTAACAATGTTTCATCTTTGTATTGGTTTTCAATTCCAGATAACATGATTAAAAGATTTAAATGCATAAATATTTTTCTTTTTTGAACAGCTAATTCAGTAATTTTTAAACCATAATCTATTACTTATCATCATTTTCCATATTTTTATTTGTGTATTCAATTCACAGAGAACACATAGAAAAATATTTTTGTTTAATTCCCTGTTGCTTATATATATGACACTTTGAATATTCTGAAGGATTTGATATATTTATAATGACGTTATTTGATTCAAAAACTATTTTATAATGATTTTTGTATGTTTATCAAATTTTTTGGACTGTATTGTTTAGTTTTAGTTTGTGGTTTGAAAATTACTGAATTAGACATTTTAATAAAATTATATCAAAACAAGTAATATAAATTATATTTTTAGACTAAGTAATTTTCATCTGTCTTGATATGAGAAATAAGAAGCATTACATTATAAAAAGGCCAATCAAAACTTGCGAATTATTAAAAGAAGTTTCAAAACTCGTAACCCTTTGTTCATGGTAAAACTTTTTAGTCTTTGGAGTTCTTTTAAACTACTTTTTGACACTTTTGGTCGTTTAAGAAATGTACAATTACTACTGTGCATGCTGATAGATTATAAAGGGGGAATATAATATCAGCTGAGATGATTATATCTGTATCCTCATTTAACCAAATATATATTATTTTCAATGCAAGAAAGTTCTTCTATCTTCCAGTAATTTAATTCTTAGAAGTAGACCAACTTATAAAAGGTAGAGAAAAAACAGTAATTAAATATATTATTTCTTTTTTAACATACACTTAACTACAGTGCATGTAATTTTTTCTTCTTTTTCTTTTCTCCTTATAATTCATCTCAATGTTTCAGCCAGTTTTAGATTAAATATCTAAATATTACAAAAAAAAATTAATAATTAACAAGACATAAAATAGCTTTAAACAATAACAAAAGCATTCACACTTCCTTATTAGGATGATTCTATGCTTGTTCCGGAATTCTTAGAACTAAAGTATTGTTTTAAAAAAAAAAAATTAGTAAGACTAAGTTGTCAAGTAGGAACCACATTCTTTTATTAAAATATCCAATTAATATGAGGTAAAAATGTATTCCACCCTTGACAAAAAAAGGGATTGTCTTCCTACGGGTTTTGACCCATATAAAGGTACAGTATGTCTTCGTCTTCCAATCTTGATGATTAAAAAATATTCTCTGAACCAGAAAAAATTTGTTCAAAATAATTTATGTTTTTTTGAAATTTGTCATCAATGGCCATCCTCTTGTAAAATTCGTAAAAGTATTTTAAAAGACAGTTTAAAATTTTCAGTGCATGTATTTGTAAATGTTCTACATACGTCCAAAATTAGCCTGATACTTGTGTTTGACTGTAGTAAATTTAAATGTACTTGATCCCATTGCTGATAGGAAGTTTATTCAAAATGAAAGGATTATTATTTATTAATTAGGAAGAGACAACATTTTTAAGTATAACATTGCAAATTATATAAACTACACATTTATTTAATGTCCCTTGAGATATTGTATAATAGAATTTTATGTGTCTATTGGGAAATACCTAATATTATTATATATGTATCCATACTAGGACTTTGAAGTGAAAAAAGTTGCAACAAGAAGAGTAAAGAGGGGGGAACAAAAATCTTTGATGTTTTTACTCAGCTTACATTTATTGTAGCTTTATAAGACTTCAAATATTTCTTAATATAGGCATTTCTTGCTTATAAATTTAATATATATTTCAAATCCATTTTGATTCAGAAAAGAGATTTTTATGATTAAAATCTTTTCAATTTTCTCAAATGGATTTTTGAAATGTTTCTCAAAATATGGACAATGTATAAAACTTCTATACTAAAAAATCGAAAGAGTAACATAACAATATCTTGAACTCCAACTAAAGGGTTTTTTAATAGGGACGCTTAC
>NW_027289013.1:0-10926 GCF_016086655.4 Lepeophtheirus salmonis | reverse complement strand
AATTATATTAAAAGTTTTTAAATTTAATAAAACAATTGATTATTAATAGAATTTGTCATCCCAAAAGCTACGATAATAACTGGTAAATTCTCTTAATAAACTATTACTATTTATTATATAATTTTAGATATATTTCTAATTGTAGCTTTTTACCTCAAAGAATTATATTTAATTTGCTCGTTGAAAATACATTTTCAATTAGATTATGATCAAACAATAGATATGTAAGAAAGTAGTTTCGACACCAAATGATCTTAATAGCTTTAATTTTTACTAAAACCATAAAATCTAACATATTATGTAATTAAATCTGATTATTATTATAAATAATTTTCCGCTATATTTTACTAAAATTAATTCAAAAACTTTAATTATAAGCTACATAATTTAATTATAGATTATAAACACCATCTCTAATAATACAACATAATGATATATTTTTTTGTCATTTTAGGTAGGTTGATATAAAATAACATCTTTATTGATTTTAGAGTATCTATAGTCAATATATATAAATTAAATCTAGATTCATAAAAAAATAAAATAGATACGTTCATCTTATCCAATATATTTACGGAAAACACCTAGAGTTTTACAATATTTACTCTATTTATACTACTCTTTTTTCTTTTATTTAACTTATTACGGGTTAACTCTGAATTCTTCACTTCTCTAGATAAATTTGGTGATAAGTATTATCGGATAAAAATCCCTGACATCCTATTTGCTTCAATTAATTATACCAAAAATATTTCTAATTTTAATATGTAATTCAGATTTATCTTCTTCCTTCTATCTGATTTATTGTAGAGAAGTTCAAAATAAGGTTCAATTGGTCATTATAGTTTTAAATTTTTTTATTGGATTATAAATATTACTTCAATAAATTTCGAAAGATTATTGGATTTATGAAGCTTAAAAATCTGGTCAAGTTTATCGTTGTTTATGTTTATTCTGTTTTTTCAGGAATTTTTATACATAATAAAATCTAAAAAAATACCTTTAAAAATAATTTGTTTATTAAATAAAACAAAGTATTTTTATTCTGAAATATATAATATAATAATACTTCTAATTGAATATTACCTCAATTTTTAATCACAAATTATAATATAATCCTCTATTATATACATTTTAAACATATTTTATATCCTACGTATTTATAAAAAAGTGTAAATGGTAATTTTTCTTTCCTTCATGAATGCTGAATTATATGAATAAACAACATTTAACAGCTTATAAATAAAAACTTTTCGAGGGTATTTTTTAGTTATAAATCTGTTTAAATTTTTAGTAATTATTTAGCAACTCTTTTGATTTCAACGACCGATTGAAAACATTTTGGTCTAGTGTTTTTAATAATTATGATTATTATTAAAGAATTTTTATAAAACTATAAGTTAGAAAAATTTTCTCTTATATTTTCTAAAACTTCTTCCTTTTTTAGATTCTAGCTATACAGCCATTATAAAAAATAAATATATGGTTATCACATATAATTATATCATATCCACTTTTAAAATTCTCATATCTAGACAGATAAGTCAAGTTCATCTGATATATTTCTCTAAAGTTTAAAGTTTTAATATAAATCATTTGAATTGATTCTTTAAGAAGATTTATTTTGAATAATATAAACGCCTTCTAATAGTTTCTCTTATTAGACGAAATTGAATTTTGAAATATATAGAGTTAAAGAATAACTCTGATTTGTTTTTTCTATAATAATATTTGGAACGTTCATATTAAATAACATCATTCATTTTGTTGATATTTTCCAAATAAATGATTATTTTATAATTATAATCTTACTATTTTTAAAATAAATTGCCTTCACTTGTAAAAACATATTAAAATTTATCAATAAATCATATTATTTGAGCTTTATTTATTTCTTACATGATATCTTGATTTAATAAATGTTTTTGTGGTCATGTTATGAGTTTTATAATCATTTATTTAAATAATATGTAAAAGAATTATCAGGCTATTTTTATATATTTGTCTGTCGTAATTATAATTTAGAAGAACATAGTTCGATTCTTTGTATGTGAAAATGTTTATTATTTTAATTAAAAATTTTTTAAAGGAAAAGTTGTAGTAACATCAGTAATAAAATAGATTAATATAAAAAATATTAAATTTTTTAAATCAGTTATAAATATATCAAAAAAAATAACTTTAAAAGTTATAAGAAATATAAAAAATCAGTCTCATTTTTATAATTTTAAAAATAGAGCTTTATATTTTAAATATAATACAAAAAATATAAATATCTGGATTATAGGAAGATAATTTTTTCCGACATAAGCAAGTTAAATCTTCATGAATTTGATAGGTTTAAATTTTATGCATAAGAAGTAATATTAAATTAATATTCATATTTTAAGGTGTTCTATTATGATATAGGTATTATCATCATACCCAATGTAAATAAGACTGCTGAATAGATTACTGAAAAAATATATAAATTTCTCAAAAACCAGATTTTTGAATTCTATTTAGTATTTAATTAAAATATCTCAAATAATATTTGTTATCTAAGCTAATGCACCTTCCAACAAGTCAAAGAAACAATAAAATTGTTTAAATTACAAAATATTTTTTTTATAGATTGACCTCCGATTATTATAACATAAATTCTATTGGAATAAGTTAAGAAGCACAAAAACTATATACGAGTCGAATGATGAAATTTAAAAGATAACAATATTTAGTATCAAAAGAAAATATTTAAAGTTTTTATAAAAGCATTCTTAAAATAATTAGTTTTTTAGATTAAAAAAAGAAATAAAACTAAATATTAGTAAACTACTTTTTAGTTATTTAATTTAAAAAGTTTATAATAAATCAATAATTCTGAAAATATACAACACAACCATTTTTAGGAAGTTCCTACATTTTTAATGAAAAAAATGTGCAAAATTACGTGCTTTCAATTCTTATAAATAAATATACATTTGTATACAAAATTAAAAATACACTCCAAGTATTCTGATTTATATTGTAAACTATTACATTATCTTAATTTTCTCTTTAATTCTGTTTATTGACGTTAATTTTTAAGCTAAATTTAAGTATCACTCGATCACTTTTTATAATTAATGTATATAATTATTAAAATTAATATTTATATAATCTTAAACATTAAAAAGTTCAGGTTATTGTATCGTCTTTATATATTTTCTCTATTATAGTATCTAAATTAATAATTACTTGATTCTTATTATCTATATATTATCCTTTATTAAATAAAAAAAAACGTAATTTTCTCTCTTAAACAAAATCATCAACTTCTAATTGTCTTAGTAGTTTTATTTTAATTTTTATGAATTGATTCTCTCTTAAAAATACTTGTTATAAATTATGTTGAAAAAAGTATAGTGACCTGCTCTATATATTTATCTTTAAAAGTGTTTTTGCCTAAAAGTAATATATTCTGATATAATATTGTACTTGTCTTAAGATAGTTTAATTGTATTTAAGAACTTCAGAAAATCTCTAAATAAATCATTTTTTAAAATAATAAATTAGTGTACAAAATTATTGGTTTGACTAAGAAAATTTTTGTTAATGAATTGTATAACTATATTTTACAGTAAAGAAACTTGCAATGTTTGAGGCTATTCACATCTATACCATGACTATTTATATAAAAAATAGAAAACACACTTCTAACCAAATCATTCACAGATTGAATATAAGTTTTACTATAATAAAGTATCATTGTAATATAGGTATTTAGTTAATATATTTTTAAGATTAAAAAAATGATAATGTATTCATAACTCATACATACATTGCGACTAGTTTTATTAGATTAATATTAAAATTATTTCAGATTGTAGATTTGTTTTATTTATAACTTCATATTTTACTTAATTTATTTATATAATCTTTATAATTAAGAATAAATTTATTCTATTCATATTATAATTAATATATCGCTATTCTCATTGTAATATATTGTAGCGTTTGTTATCTATCTCAAAATGTAGCAATCAATCTTAAGGGAAAAAATAATTTTATATTATAAAAGCAAATTTAAAAATTTAATATATTTTTAGGATATTTTCAATTTTTAATTCCTCATTTATCTATTAATGTTTGTGTATAATAAATTGCTAATTAATTTTTAAATAAAAATTTCTCTTCCCAAATAAATATTAACCAGAAATAGCATTAAAAATAAAAAAATATTTTAATAAATTATAAAATTTTGGAATGTAAATGTATATAAAAAATGGTTTAAATTTTTTTATGATTATTTTTTTCATCTGAATATGTATTACCATTTTAAATCACTCTAAATTATTAATTTTATTATAAGATAATTTAAATAATAATCTATATTTTTTTCCCGATATATCTAAATAAATAATACAATCATCTATCCTCTTACTTTTTCAGTTAAATTTTTTTAATTATATTTTTGAGTCTTTTAACCTTTGGTTATATTTATTTTCGTATTCATTGTTCTTATTTTCAATTTTAATATTAGTTTTTAATCTATTAAAAAATACATCAAAAGGTACATTTTTATGACTCTTGAAAGTTTTATTGTATGAGAATACTGTCTCCTCTAGAATTAAACCGTTTTTTTTTTGTTTTTCATGTACGATTTTCTTTAATAATTATGTCTTTATAGTTTTATTAAATTTTTAAATATTATTTTTGTGCATATAAGCTTGAAAATATTGTTTGTATTTGCTATTATTTACAAAATTTAAAATTTTTTTCCATTGTCTTTGTAAATTTTTTAGGAATATTATATAGGTATTTCTTTATTCTCTAATATAGCAGAAGCTACTTTTTCCAAATTTTAGAGTTAAAATATATAAAGAACATGATGTATTATTTATATTCTAGATTATATTTAAACAATTCAATTAATTCAGTTTGACATTTATTGTGTTTTTTCTTCAATAATTTAAATTGCTTTCAGTATCAATACTTTTGCTTTATTACATATAGAAATTTTCATAAAAAACACATAAATATCAAAATACTTATTTTCAATTTTACTGTATAGAGTCTTTTATTACAATTTAATATGAATATAAAACATGATTTTCTTTTTTATGATATTTAAAATATAATAGTATTAGTTATTAATGTTATCTTCCACTATAAGCAATTCACAATTTTAAGTTATTTTATAAAATATCAATATTCTATACATTTTAATAGTTCTGTTTTATAAAATTATCTTATATATTTTTTTTAATATCTGTGGGCTAAAAATTTCATAAAATACACCTTATTTGCTTTTTTTATTCTAAAAATTCTTATTATTTGTTTTTTATGTCTTTATTTGGTACCAATATTATAAAAATACTAATTAAAATGCGAACAGGTTCTCAAATATAGTTTTTAAACATGTCTTATTATATATAAAAACATTTTTTTAGATTAAAAAAATGTCTATATTCAAACAATATTTATTAGAAATAAAATTTCGGCACAACAAAATTTATCTCTTTTTTTTAATATTAATTTAAAACACTTTTATCTTCGAAAAAATAAAATATTCTTATGAATTTATTTATTTCTTATTATCATAAAATATTAAAAAACGTAAATTTTTTGTCCATTATATTATTATCAGTTAAATTTTTTAAAAATAATATAATAAACTTCAAAGATATCTATCAGAAGATTAATATTTGCGTAAACTTTGATATAATTTTATTTAATATTGGAGATAATAATATTTTATTAAATTTTTATATATTTAATTAATATTTATATTGTTTGCAATTATCTAGTTCAAAGAAATCTGCTAATTTTATAATAGATACAGCATCTACAAATAATCATTGATTGAGGCAACGGTTATATTTAATAATTAAAGAATAATCATCTTCTCTGATTTATATTTCAATATTATCCTTTTAGTTGTTAGATTTTTTAAAATTTTGACGTTATGAACTGGATTAAAATTTATAGTTGATAAATATTAGAATAATAAATTATAATATTTTTCAAATTTTCTTATTTCAATAATAAATATGTAAACAAAAATATTTTTAATTTAAAACGGAGTGTTTTTAATTTTTTATTTATAAAACAATTTTTTTGAGTAAACAAAATTTAATAATCTACTTGTATGTTCAAGTTTGTTAAAAAATTATTAAGAATAATCACATCCCGGTCTATAACGACCGAGCATACTATACAATCATCTTATAGCAAGGCTAATAAAATATCAATATACTCTGAAAAGAATAATATTGTTGTTATAAAGCCAAAAAGGAACCAAACTAATGCTGATCATCTTATAAATAATATATTAGAAAAAATTTTTAGTGATGTTGAAACGAGTCTTAAAAACGTTTCTAAGATTATTAAAAATAACAATGAAGGGTATTTTAACGTATTAAAGATGCCTGGAGTTATCGAGAAAATAGAGAAAAGATTAGAAATAATTAGGAAAAAAACTAAAAAAATTGACAATGAATTGTATGGAGGATTTTTTTATGAAAATGACAACTGTGAAAACACAGACGAAACAGTTGTTGACACTAATGGGGTCAGTCACCATATACACGACAATAATAGCTTTTCATACGATAATGATGAATTGTTTAATATAAGTGTTGAATCTGATAGCAATCACGGAGTTGTTTTAGATAATAATATAAACGAAAAGGAAGATCTTTATAATAAATGGTTGTCTTAAAATTTTTTAATTTTTTATATATGTTTTCTTAAAACTCCTATTGTTATATAATATATTAACCATAAATTTATATTACACCTATGTCTATTAATACAAATACTATCATTAAAATATTTATTAATTGTTTAGTTAGAAAATACAGATAAGGTTCTAGTTTTTTCCTGTTTAAAATTTAAAGCATATATTTATACTAATTCTAATACTTTCTCTAAAAATTACAATTATAATTATGATAGAATCAAAATTTATTTAATAGAGGTTAACTTAAATTTATAAATTAATTATTGATTAAAGGTAATTGAAAGTTTTACTAGAATTTTTTAATAAGTTTATTAATTACATTTATAGGTATTTTAGCTTAATATAGGCATATATAATTATATATTCGTCTTGTTTATTTAAATTTGAATAAATATGTCTTTAAAACCTTTTTTATATAATTTAATTGTTTGAACTATAAATACTTTTTAGAATTTATAACACTTAATATTAATTTAAGAGTATAAGAAAATATACATTCCGCAATTTGATAAATTGTAGTTAATTATTTAGAATTTTAAAAAAATTAGAAAACTAACAAAGTTTATATATATTAACAATTTTAAAAACTATTCAGTCTTTGTTGTCTCGTTTTTTCTAATTTTCTCTTTACATAACTCAAAGATCTTTCTGTTTTTTTGTATGAATGCTTAGATTTTTATTAGTAATAAAAGAAATTTAATACTTAACCATGTTTTACGAATAATAATATTCATCATATAACAGTACATTATCTCCGTTAATATATTATTAGCACACTTAATGTTAAATTTTTCTGAATTGCCCGTTTTATTGTTTCAGCGTTTCTGTTTTCTACAAGAGATAATAAAACTTTCTTATAATTTTTTAACCTAACTTATATATATACCAACAAATATATTTATTGTCTTGAATTATTTTCTTTGGAAAATTACAATTCATCGACCTTTATAATAGTTTTATTTTGATTCTCACCTAATTTTTTTATTATAAATGCCTCTTATTGAAATAAGATTTTAAAAATTTATATAATAATAAGAAATTAAATACTATTAAGACCATATATATATGGTAATTACCAAAATTTATTTTTATTAAAATTTCACATTATATGACAATATTGTTTAATTTAAATATAAAAAACACTTAATTTATTTTAATACAAAAATAGCTTTATGTATTAATTATCAGAAAAGTTAATTATTTATAGAGTAATATTTATAATAAATATAAATAAATTAAATACTTATTTTAATGATTATGTCTTTTCAGACTCTTTTAATTTTTTACTTTTTTTCCTCCTTATTATTTCTTTATTAAACAAATGTGAAGGTCTCTGTATATTATAATTTTTAATATATAGAGAGCATGAATTACAATATAGTAATCCTTTATTTTTTCTCCACACTGTTGTATTTTTACATTACAATTAGTACATTTTCTTGTACTTTTTATGTCAAGTGTATCCTTAATTTTTTTTATTTCAGAATTCTTTTCTGAAATAAATTTTATTTGGTTGCCTTTATACCACATATCATTATCGATAATGGTTTCCTTATTTTTATTATCAATTATTTTTGCATTTACATGTTTATTTAAATTGTTGGATATTTTTCTCCTCTTAGATTGATATCCATTCTCTGTTTTTATTTCACGAATGTCTCTATTATACTTTATTATTGCATCGTGAAATAATAAAGCAATTTCATTGACATTCGTATCTATTTTTTTCTTTTTTAATTGCTCAATATTACAAAGAGGTTTATTGTTCCTCTCAGGTCTTATCCTGAGTTTTACAATAAGCGAAGAATCTACTATATTTTTTAGTGATTCTGGTCCATTAAGCTTATTATTCAATGTCTTTATTGAAGTTTTTGTTTCCTTCAAGAAAGTTTTAATCCCATTTTTTTTAGATTTATTTCTAGTCATACCTTTTATTGTATTCATATTAGAAAATAAAAACAAAATTTTTTCGATTATATGTTAAAATATGAAACATAAAAATAAACACAAAAACAAAAAATAGATTAAGAAAATTATAAAGAAGAAACAGATTGAAAATTTATGGAATTTGAATGTTTTTAAGATGATTAAATTAATTTTTTAAAAAATAAAATATAAATAAATATTTATAAATTTCTCTTAAATATTATAAATTTAATAAAACTTTTAATATATATATCATGTGAAAAAGTATCAACAAACAATGAAATTTTCAATTAATATGATAATATAGGAAGAATATAGAAGAAACTGAATTTGTTATATAAACTAATTAATAAACAGTAGCTAATATAATAATAATTTATAAAAACCAAGAAAAATCAGAAAACGGATGCTTAATATAATTTAAAAATTGTAGAAGATATGAAGATTTTTATTAATAAAAAAATAAAAATTATTCATTTAGAAACATTGAATGAAATAAACAAAAAATTCTTGAAGAATTCTGAGAAAATATCTCTTTAAAAAAAATATATAATGACAATTATATTATAAAAATACTATTAATATGTGGAGATATTAATCCAAAAAATAGTAGAAACAAAATAAAATTATATACCAGAGAATATATAAGACTTAATAATACTAAAATATAAATTTGATAGGCAAATATAAGTTTAATCTATATTAAAGAGTTATATTTTATAAATAAATAAGATACTATCTTATATCTGTCTTAATTCAAATAAAAACATAAACTTGATTTTAGAAATTTATAATAATTATATTTTACATATTTATACGGTAACAAGATCCATAAATACTTTTGTATTTATAAAAATTGATGAAAATATGTAGAAGGAAAGGAATAATAAAAGTTTGTATTTTTATACAGATAATACAGGTATAAATCGCACGACTATAACATATAATTTATCTAAAAATATGCTAAATGTTAATTTTATTGAATTTTGTTTACAAAAAATATAAAGGATACTATAAAAAGAGCTCTTAAATATATTTAATATATCATTTTGTAAATTGATATTATACTCTATGTTTTGAATTATCTAATTGTTATTTGATATTTGTATTAAAATTAAAATAAAAATCATTATGATTTAATAGAATTTCTATGTATAAAACATTTATTTTTCAATTGCTTTTACGATATTTTTAAAAACATGTTAAAACCTTATAAATAATAAAAAGTTATTATATATTTGACGTATGCTTGATTCTTAATATTACTTCAAATATTTTAGCAGTAATATATTATATTAAAGACGTGATAAGGTAACCGTTACTTGATAAATTTTGTTTTAAAAATATATTTATAAAATCTTAAGTTACCAGTGGGTCAACATTGGCCTGTTATTTTTCTCAAATTACAATAATAACCATTCATCTATTTAGATCTGAAAAATAAGATTATAGTATATTTCAAAAATAAATAGACTTTTTTATTAAATAAATGATATTAAAATTTTAATTAATCATTTTATTATTAGTAAAATAAATTATCTCCTAAAAGTTTTTGTAATAATTGGTAAAATAACTTTTTAAACCAATGCTATTGATTATATTAGTGTTAATTGATTACTAATAGTAATTTTTTGTCTCAAATAATTATATTCATTTTTAAATATTAAAAATGTATTTTCAATAATTAAAATCAAACTAACAAGATTATGATAAGATTTTAATATTAATAGATGTAAATTTTATTAAAATATAATTCAACGATTAAACCTGTGATTATCCATAATTGAAATTAATTATTATTACAAAATTTATTTTCACTATATTCTACTAGAAATGTAACAAATAAATTTCAATTATAACTTCATTATTCAATTTAAAATATTTGGTATAAAAAAAACATCTTCATTTATAAGAGAATATTCATAATTGATTAAGATATCTTAATTTTAATTCAGATTCCTCTAAAACAAAAAATTTATTATTCTTGCACCACATATTTGCAACATATCTTTGATATTTGTAATGGTAATTCCATTATTCAGATTTTTAATCTTTATTAAACCTCTTACGAGTTAACCCTGATTATTTGCTTCTCTTTATGAGTTAGATAATGAAATATTACCAGGTAAATATTAATGAAATACAATTTATATCAATTAATTATAATTACAGGGATGTTTCTTATTTAAGCTTATTTTTTCCCTTCAACTTGTTTTATTGTAATAGATTTTTAAAAAAGGTGTATCTGAAAAATTATAACTTTCAATTTTATTAATTGCACTATTTCACGTAAATGT
>NW_027289012.1:0-1040 GCF_016086655.4 Lepeophtheirus salmonis | reverse complement strand
CCCCGACTCCAAAGCACATTGTTTAGGCCGGATGTTTTGTCCTGAAGTTGCCCTGGACTTCCTCAGGTGATGCTACTATAATTCTGTTGTTTCCACGGCTCAAACCTGGTCGACTGTGAAGATCTTCACAGTCGACGAATGACTCGTCAAGTTATTTAGGACTTTTTGCATCTCTCAAGCGTTAAGGTCTTCATCCTGTCGGTGAGGAGATGTATCAGAGTTCTTAAGTCCGATGTTGATCTCATCCACGATGAACTCGTCTGCCAATCAGCACATTGATGCTGTTGTATCTTCCCTTGATCTTGGCCTCGAGGGACTTGGGAGATGTTTCATCTCGCTTGAAAGAATTTCTTCCACTTCCTGCCTTACATTAGACTCCTTTCCCATTCTTCTTGCCCATCCTGATGTTCCAGATAATCCTCACGGTCACGCCGACAATGTCTGAAATTCTTTTTGGATCAACATCCGCGATGAGAAGATCTGAAACCATTTGCCTTTTTGATTTCTGTTACGTCATTTTTTGTCCGATTTGATCAAATCAAAACAATGCACAAGAAAAACAACACATCTATTTGAACATTGCTTGAGATGTCACCTGAAACATTAATTAGCAAAAAAAAAAAAAAAAAATCATGCCACGGAAAATTACCCTGTCGTGTTTTAGGAAAAAATGAAAAATCCAAAGAAGCTCTACAAAATAAAATTCAAATATAACATTTTTGGTGAAGAAATTTCAAAAATCCACAGCTCTTTACAAAATTAAGTTTTTCAAAAATTCAAACCTCCTCCCCGTAAAAAACAGCTGAACACCTAAGCATAAAATAATTTTTTTTTTGCGGTGCTCATGAAAGACAGAGGAGAAACAATTATGGAATGATAGTGAGTTAGAGTGTAATCCTTTGTTGGACTTGGAGTACAATTGAAGTTCGGCATCGAACTGATTCCAGCCTACAATATGGTCTAACTATGTAAAGACCAGGATTTATATTTACTGCTTTTCTTTTTCTTTTAATGTTCCATTAATTGGTGATATGTTGTTG
>NW_027289011.1:0-500 GCF_016086655.4 Lepeophtheirus salmonis | reverse complement strand
CATAGGTGGTCCAGACATTGGTTTATCGTCTAGAAGCATTGCACTTTGTTCACTAAAACATTTGGAAACCCTTCCGTGATGACTGATAATCTTTTCAAATCATCATACAGCTAAATATTGTGTCCTAAATAGTTTTTTTACAACAGTGTTCTGATAAAAAATTAAAATTTAATAGAATGAAGCCAATTGTTTTAAGATAAAATTTTAAATATTTGTGAAATCTGTTGAGCTTCTGACAGCCCTGATGACACTATGTAGCAAAATCAGCTCTTGGAATGCCCGTGATTATTTATTGAATATTTAATTAATCAGCAATACAAGTCGACATAAAATAAAAATTAAGACTTTTATAAAATTTGTAATTATTATGACTAAATAAGTTATTAATACTAATTAATTAATCTTAGTATGAAGTATTTATTTTAAATGCCTTGCTTTACAATTATAAAATAGTAATTGTATATTTATTTAATTACAGAGGTCGAAGATTAAATCTACGA
>NW_027289010.1:0-1141 GCF_016086655.4 Lepeophtheirus salmonis | reverse complement strand
TAGTATATTTCTATTTAATTTTGCTCATTTCAAAAGAGATTACGAGTATGATGAACCAGAATTATGTATAAATATATTCAACAGTGCAACATTTTCCTGGGAAATTCAATTATCAATCGTTTACTTCCCAATAAAGAAACAAAATTTCAACTTGCTCCATGGATACAAAAAATTTATAAAGGTGACTTATAGAATTGAACTAAATTTTTTGTATCCATGGAACAAGGTTGAAATTTTGACTCATAAGTCTCCAATAAAAATAAAAAAATAAAAAATAAAATATATAAATATATAGCTCTTGTTAAGCTGTGAACACTTCTCAACAATTATTGAATAATAATTTCATAGTTGGGAGAAGAATTGACTAACTACCAATTGATTTTGGCTATTTTTGGTTTCTTTTTGTATGTAATGTTTCCTTTTTTGTGCATAATAGTCAACAATGTCTTCTAATAAGAGAAATCTCCCTTGTTGATCTATCTTAAAAACATCTTCTACTCCAGGACATACAAAAAAAGAAAAAAGAAATTGGCGTGTGTACTCTAATTAGTCTTTCATGTTCTGGAATAGAAAAGGTTAGCTGTCTTTGTTTTTCCTTGAACTGACAATACAAATTGCATTATAATTGAAGGCGAAGCCATCTTGAGAGCCCAGGTTTGATTTTTTATAACATGGAATCTACAAATTCCATTGAATTACACAATTATTTTATTTATTTAGCACGGGTATTGTATATGACTTGGTGCTATTGATAAATAGTAATATTTGAATTAAATGACTATCTAGGTACTAAAAATCCCTGTACAATGACTACATTTGTACAATTCATTTTGTTTTGTGAGCCAAAAAAGTAAAATACCTAAGATAAATAAAAATATTTTATTATTTCCATTGTAATAGTTAATTTATTCTCTAAACAATGTAAATGAATAGGAATTTATAATGATACACATTAGGTTATTATTTATAATAAAACTAAGTGTTGGAAAGATATATTTTAGATAGGCAATAAAGATTTAAGTAATTTTATTATTTTGATATCCAAATACACGGCATTACCTCAATATCCTTAAGTCTATTTCCTAACCCAAGCTCTCTTTCTACCTCATAAATTATGAATGCAAAAAACATCCTCTCAGCT
>NW_027289009.1:0-1869 GCF_016086655.4 Lepeophtheirus salmonis | reverse complement strand
GGGCCCTTGGCACAGCAGAAGTTCCCTAGTTTTCTTTTGTTTTCCCCCTTTTGTTTTTTTTGTTTTAGTTTTCATGGTTCGTTATAGTTCTTCTTCATTCTACAGCTGAATTTCTTGAAAACTCCTCAATTTTTTGGAATAATAATAGATAGTTGGGCTATTTAAGACCTATATTGATTAAGGCCTTTGATGTCCTAGGTACAATTATACTAAAACAAACCATTATGTCATTGATTTTCTTCTAAAATATCGTTTTCAGTTAGTTGCCGACTTGCAAAATTATATAAAATTAAAGGTATTACCGAAATGTAATAAAAGTCACTCCTTTTTTTAAGGTTGAATCTTTTCCCGAAATGAATTCTTTTATTGCGGAGGCCTGAATATCGTTTCAAGTATCTTTATAAACACCAAGTATATTCCACTTTTTACCAAAGACTTACACCACCCTTATTCTAACTGTATAGCTTCCTACTTTAACATCATCTTTAGGCTTCCATGAGCTGATTGGTGAAATAGAAGTATTATTTCAAAACAAACAGCTTTTTTTTATTGTTTGTCATCAAGGAGACTCCTTTTATCCTGCAAAGCTAATATTTTTGACATTGTACAATACACTCTGTCACTTAGTACTATAGAGATGACTACTAGGCAATGACACAATTCTGCAAGATATTACTCAATGATGAAGTCAAAAATACTAAAATAACTTCATAAACCATCATCTTCATTTTACAAATCATAATATATGTTGTACAAAAAAAATCAGTCATCTAATTACCACCAAAACAATGATTTCAATACTTCTACTAAAGATATTTAATCACTTCTGTCAAAATAATTTTTATTTTAAAGAAATTAAATCAATATGTCCGACACTGCTTCTCGCTTCTACTGAAGTCAAAGTAGAAAAATCCTTAACCAACACTAGGGGTGTAGGTCTTTCAACTGTACAAATTTTGCAAGAACACGGTTTGGACTATATTTAGGATACTTTTATTTTCACATATTATTCTATGGTTGTGTTATGGTGAAATAGTTATTGATATCCATCCGACACATCATTTTAGGGAGACCAAAATCTTCATCAATGCAAGTTAAAATAGATGGATCAAGTTTACATTATTTTATAAGAATGTCAATAATAAAAATATATATACTGATCAGTTAAAAAAAAAATATTAAAAAAAAATTAAGTTGTAAAATCGAGTTATAGTACATGGTATTCCCCTGTTGACATATTTTTTTTTTAAATAGGTACAACTAATCTAATGGCTCAGTTGAGAAATATCATTTCCATGAGGTGTTTTATGGTCTAGAGCTCCAATGATATGAATTGAACATTATCATATAAAGGGTTGAACATAAGTTTTAAACCTCTTTAACTCTTATTAATTCAGTTATAGGTTCATCGTAGAGTAAAACACTAAAGTAAATATTCAGAATATTCATGAAACTTTCTTTATTATTGATTCGATATATCCCCCTCGTTTATCAACTAATTCCCTTTGACGAGATTGAAATGTCTCATACGCTACACGCACCATATTTTTTTCGGAGTTTGGCCTTTTCTTTCTCAAATACTGTACGGAGATCTTTCCAAATTTTAATATTGACAATTGCTTATCTTAGATGACAAAATAAAAATAATCACATTTATTTTAGACATAAAAAATGTATAAGAGGAGATGGATTGAACCCTGATTGAGTTACAACCAATCAAATTGCATACATTGCTGCTAAAATTTTATGGACCAAATGGAGGTTTAAGGCTTTGCACAACCCTGTATATAGTTCTTTAAAATGATTTAAAGACGCTTTTCTTCTGCAATTTTAATGGCACAAAATGCTTTAGAAATATGTTTATGCATG
>NW_027289008.1:0-634 GCF_016086655.4 Lepeophtheirus salmonis | reverse complement strand
CTAAATAAATTATATTATGCGAATTTATTATGTGTTATTATTCATCTTAAAGTTTGAACAAATTTTCTCCCTGGCAATTTTCCTCCATGGTAATTTTCTATAGGACAATCTTCTACGGGCAATTCTCCCAGTATCCTACATATATTTAAAGTTGATAATATTGTAGAGAAAAACGCGTGCAAGGAGAAGGGGGAAAAAATACATATGGTATCATTGTTTAAAATACTGATGTGATTATCATCTGCCTGCTTTATTATGATTTTTGAGGGTATAACAAAAGTATTTATTAGCAAAATGTTTCATGAAGATATACTACGTATATTTGACTAATAAATTTTTTATCCGTTACTGTAGATTTTATAACGTCACACTCCATGAAATTGTAATTCATTATGAGCCTTATTCTCAAAATGATAGCTAATGAAACGACAAAGTAGAAACGATATTTAAAGAAAGAAGATTGAAAATGAACATAATTTAAACAAGTATTTAAAAAACAGACTGATGTTTTTTTTATTTAATTTTTAAAGCTTATGTATATAACATATCGAAATATAGACACAAAGTCATAATTTCCAAACAATTTATCTCAATGCACAGGCTTATCAAAGCACTTAAAACCCTTGACATAAAT
>NW_027289007.1:0-2426 GCF_016086655.4 Lepeophtheirus salmonis | reverse complement strand
ATTAACCATAAGGTACATGGACAAAACTTGAACCATGTATATAATACTATGTCAGGTCATCATAAAAACCAAGACTGACAAAAAAATTCGGTCAGAAACTTGTGGTCAGACACCCCACAAGGTAAAATAAAAACCGTAAAATTTACATTTTTTTCAATCCAAAAGGTACATGGACAAAACTTGTATCAATATATACTAGTATGTTCAGACATCATAAAAACCAAGACTGACAAAAAATTCAATCGCAAAGGTCCGACTCCCCCAAAAATCACCCAAAAATGATTATATGGTTTATTTCAAGCCATAAAGTACATAAACAAAACTTGCATCAATGTATAGTACTATTTCAGGGCACTTTAAAAAACAAGACTGTTAACAAACTTATGTCCGGGAAAATTCAGTCATACCCACAAAAAGTTCATCTCCTCTTAATTAAAACAATAAGTTACGATACTTTATCAGGACATTATAACAATCCGAATCTCATCATATTTTCAGTTACACATTTTATTATAAACTTTATAGATACATACATATTTAAATAAAAATTACAAGGACATTTGCCATGAATAGTGTGGATTTTAAAATCTCCTCTTCACTGGCTTCACTTTCCTCACTAGTATCGTCATATTCGATATACAAGATTTAAAAAGCATGTTGAATCTTATAAAACGACAAAAAAGAATATATTAATCAAAGAAATGTTTAAAATTTGGGTTCTATTATATGTGGTGAGTCAACATCAAAGTAAGCTAGAAGGATTTTTTCTCAAAATAAGTGTGGGATGGATTTGCATTCTTCAACTCACTATCTTTTTCTGAATACTGAAACACATATTTTTTATTGTCATTTAAGCCTTGAATAAAAAATGATTATTAAAACTTTCAACTTCTAAAAATTTGTCCTTTAAACCTTTTTTTAAATTCAAGTTAATAGGGTATAACTACGATTCAGTGCCATATTTCGACATGACATAACTATATACATAGATGAAAGTCTAAGTAAATAACAAATTGATATAAACATTTTAGGAGTTTAAAATTGAATTATTTATTGATTTATTTTTCATTACAATTGTAAAAAATGAATATAACCACAAAAAAATTGAGTAAAATGAAGGATCGTATTTAGGCTGAATATCTTTTTCAATTTTTCTTCAAGTGTTAAATATCATAACTGGTTGATGAATATACTTTATACATCAATTAAAAAAAAATAATAATACCTTTAAGAAAGGTCGATTTTGATTGATTTTGGTCAATTTTAGTTTTTTTAATATGTTTTAATAATAAATTTAATAAATACGATAGTTAGGTTGCGTTGAATATAGATTAAAACATTATTCTGTAGGTACTGAACTAACCACGCGTAACTTCTTAATTAATAATTTAGATGTAAGGAGCCCAAAGCAAGTTTATTGATGCTTCATATTCAAATTAATTGATTAGTGTTCATAATATTATAATTATTATTAGTATTAGCAATTCAATTTTTCCTCCCGGAGTATTATTGTAATAATAATTGTGGGTTACAGCCTATGGGCATTTTGATACATAGTGTAATAAACTTTATTATATGTATTCTGTTTCCAGTTATGCCAATATTTCCAATATTTATTAGATAGGATCTGAGTAATTTGAATTCTTCGACGGATATTTCGTATTTTCTTTAGAAGATTTTTTGAGAGCTACACCATTCAAAATAATACCACACTTTATATATTTTTCCCAGAGGTATGCTTTAACACATAGTTCTAGTATTATATGTAGTGATGTAAATCTCGTAAATTTTTTAGCAATCCGATTTTTTTGTAATTGGTAATATCAATATTTTTTTCTCCCTTTGCAGTTTGCCATTCTCCACAGAACTCCACAGCTGTTAACAAAATATTTAAAAGATTAAATTTTTAGGATTTTTTTTTTTCAAAATTACATACTTATAATTAAAAAATTAAATTTTTTGGAAAAAATTTCATAACTACACAACTTTCACAAAAAATAAAGTTTTTTGGATATAAATTTCAAATATCAAATTTTTTTTTTTAAATCAAAAATCCACAGCTATTTACAAAACATTCTAAAAATTCAATTACAAGTATTAAAAATTCCAAAATTCCACAGTTATTAAGAAAAAATATATTTTGGAAAAAAATTCAAACTTTACATTTCAAATTACATAACTTGTTTATGCATTGTTACGGAGAGTGTTATTATTTTTCTTATCGTGAAACAAATTAATTTAACAGTGTCTTAGTGGCTTATTGTTTTGAAATTGGATATCAAAGGAAAACAAAATTGTTTGGATCATATTTAATTCACCATCTTGTTCCACAGTTTTGTCGAAATTGGAAGATATGTTAACATATCTGAGGCTGAGTGCTGGAAAGGGTTCCGTCATATTTAGTTTACATCATTGATATTATAGTG
>NW_027289006.1:0-1418 GCF_016086655.4 Lepeophtheirus salmonis | reverse complement strand
TTTGTATCGATGCAACTAATCTGTGATGTATAATTATCAATTTTAAAGGTCTAATTATATATTATATCTGAGAAAATTATTTAGTTAGATTTTTAATTCAATTTGTGAGAAAACTTATAGTCCCATATTTAGATTGTATGCATTATGTAAATGTAATTCCAAGAAATAAAAAATCCTCTAGTATAAAGCTTATTTTCGAATATTCTGGTTTTTTTATTTTCCATGAAATAATGATTGCTCGTATGTGTAAAATTTTATAAGAGAGAAAGAAACATTTTTCTTCATTTTATATCACTTTAACTTAAAATATTCTTTTGTTCCTATAATATATATAACTTTGTATTTTATCTTCACTCCAAGACTCATTTGCATTTATTTAACATTATGCCTTAATCCCTTTATTGCCTTTAATGTGTTTCATCCAGTATTTTGTGTCCTATGTGGCATAAGCAATTGAAAATATACGAAAATTACCATAACAAGGGTAAATAGATTCAATTTCGTTATAAAAGAAATGATTAAATGAGTTTATGTAAGTTTAAGTACAAAATAAAGCAAAAAAAAAACATTGAAGATATGTTTAAAGGAGCAGTACTTACTATTGAATGGTTAATTGTTTTTAATGTTTTATTTTGATAGCAACTAACTCATAAAGATAATTTGAAGGACTCTCTATGCTTTGATCTACAAAATTTATTCAAAAAAAGAAAGTTTCGTAAGAGCCAAAATAAATTATTTATGTACGTACACTATAAGAAGAGGAAAATTTCCTTCTTAAAAAACCTTTTTCTGTAAATAGTTGAGTCGCACGTGGGTCGATGATAAAACTCAGAATTAGATAAATTTTTAATAAAAAATAAAAATTCTAAAAAATTAATAAATATTGGTTAATTAATTTAAGAGATATGAGCAGCTAAATTAGCAGAACAAGAATATTTATTTGCAATAAGTTTAAGACATTTAGTTCTACTTTCACTTAAACAATAATAAGTTGATCTATATATATATTTTTTTCATTTATGCTCCACATACTTATATAGATTAAAATAAGCATATGCACCATACAAAATATGTAAATTGTATGTCCCAAAAATGAACAACTATAGAATTATAATTCCTCCAAAAATAGTTTTATGTAATTACCCTAAACAATTTATTTGGGCCAATTGTTCATGATACAAAACAGTAGAGAAACTCAAAATTAAACTTTTTCAATTATAAAAACTTAGCAAAACTATAGAAAAAAATCAGCTTAGGAATCCAAATGATAGGAATCTCAATCGAGATTTAATAAAAAACTTATCCTTATCACAAAGATATAAAATAATAGTAGTTTGTTAATAATATTTATCCTTTTACTTTTATGTTTAATATATAACTGACATTTATTTTAAACGTCCATATCTCTGATATCAATT
>NW_027289005.1:0-11572 GCF_016086655.4 Lepeophtheirus salmonis | reverse complement strand
ATCCCTTAGATCATACCAACATTATTTAGATTTATACAACTAATTTAGGTCATCCCGTTCGCTTATAAAATTATGGGACATTGTTATTCCTCTGGGTGAAAAAATCTAAGTTTAATAATTCATGTTTTCATATTTATTATATATTTGAATACTTTTATTTCATATATTTTCTAACAAAACAATTAAACACTTTTTAGTAAATTGGGATAAATAAGAGAATAATTTTTCTACTTTCCAATATAAATTATTTAAAAAAATTTACTGCCTATATTTTTACCCTGAAGTAAACATAGAAGTACATTCCATAACATGCACATACCAAGAGGTTTTCTTTTGCACAATACTTACATTTGTTGCGGGTTAAGTCTAAAGCTGTTGTAAGACCAAGAATAATTTGAAAATATATTTCATTTGCTTTGTTTTTCGTCATCTATATTTAATTCAACATAATGCACAGGTTTGATCTTAAATACTGGTACACATTTTATTAGTTTCATCAGGAATGAAATTGCTGCAAAATCACGGAGGAGGACCACATTACATTTGACCTCTGAACAGAGCAAGATGAGATGGTTAGAAAAAGCAAATAAAACTTTCAGTTGCTACAAAGGGCCAACAAAAATTCGAAGTAAGGTTTGCCCGTTTCCGATGAAAACATTATCACCATTGATGCACCTGTGAATAAGAAAAACAGGCACCTAAATCAAAACCGAACATCCAGAAAAATGTGTAAGCTTCGAGAGTCAAATATGTCTTCAGGGCAAAAATCAGGCAGAACCAAGGTCTTGGGCGTTGTGGAGTCTGCCTCCATTTTGTGAAGGAAGAGAGGCTTAATGCAGATGCTTACATCGAGCTAGATCAAGCCAGTGCTACTCGGACGAGAGACAAGTTCGGAGACAAGTTTGTTATCGCTCAAGACGGAGTTTGAGCCGTCATCGCATCGCTAAGACCCAGCCCCTCCTCAGAGACAGAAATGTGGAATTTTTGTACTCTAAAAATGCTTGCCACCATCTTCTCCAGACGCGAGCCCTTGATTTACTCTATCTAGACACGTCTGGAAAGAGGGAGACTGCTCGCCAGGTTTCCAGTCTCAGAGAAGTTTCAGCAAGAAGCAGTGGACCTAACCTGAGCCCAGACTACATAGTCAAGATCTGCAAGGGATTCAGGCCTCGTCTTGAGGCAAATATCAGCTCAATTATCGATATTATTTTTGATATTTGATATTTTTGTTAATACAGCAAACTAATTAAAATTCCAAGAAATACAATATGGATAGATCAAATCAAAATGGAGAAGTCATAAATATTTGAAATCAAAAATGAGTCATTTGAGACTCTAACATCAAATAAAGAAATTATACTGTGCTAGAAAAATGATTTTCCATTCTCTTTTCAGGAAAAACCATTCATATGTACATGCAATTTTTCCAAAAGTAATATTCTTGTGCATACTCCTATTTTTGAGTCCTAAAGGTTATTTATTTTAATTACATTTCCTAAAATTTTGAGTCAATTTTCGTCTTCCTTACTTGTTGATATTGCTAACAATACCAATAATGTAAATCGATCCAATATCAAAAAGAGCACTGTTGTTTTGAAATTTCCCATATTTTTTAACTATTAATATATAACCAAGATGTTGTCTGACAATTTGCATGTACTTACAGGGAACGCTGGAGGATATCTGTTTTGGAGAAAGAAGCTGTCTCAAAATTAGATGATTTCAAAAAAAACAATTCTTGAAAATGTATTTTTTATAAAAGAAGACAATTTTGTTTGTTGTAAGGATCAAAAACAGAAATTGTTAAGTTATCGGTGGAGCAAATTTTATGATGGTGTGGATATACAAATACTGGTTTCAATAGCAATTTACTGAAGTATCGTTTTCAGTATCTCTTGGTAACACTGGATTATCAACAACACTTATCCGTATATTTGGTGTAATATTTTTGTACGAACTTATATATTTGTAGCTTTCTGGTAAATAAATGTTTATAGTAAATTAAAATATTCATCTCACAAGTTAAAACATTAAAAATCAAAGCACCAACAAAAATTCTTCATTTTTTTCAATAAAAAAGAAAATAAGCCTATTGTAAATAATAAAGCAAAAATGAATCAAAAATAATATAATGAAATGTTGTTTTTATGTCATTGACAGATAAATAAATATTTTTTCCATATTTAATCCATGACTTCATTTATATACGAGGATAAGGTTATTTTTACCACTTAGCTTACAAATGTTTGCATGAAATAAGGGACATAAACAGATTAATTGTTTGGACTTTATGTCATAAGCAACACCCTTATTTTATCAGTTCATCTACCTATGTATCTACACATAACTATTAACTCTCAAGAGATTCAGAGCAAAATTGTTAATTAAATTTACTTTTTTACTTAAAAGTCGACTAAATTAAATTTGCTATATATATATATATACTCAACACAATATTCCAGCATATTTCTGTTATTGAACAAATATACTTAAAGATTATAGCAGTCAGTAGTTTTTCCACATATTTAATTACTCAATATACCCATAAGTAAGCATTATGACACTATTTTCTATACTTTAGAAGAAAATTAAAGTCCAAAATATCAATAGGCCATTCAGATTGAGGTAAGCGACGATTTATTTATCATTTATAGATAGTACTTAACAATGACAGAGCCCTCCTTGGAATCTGTGCCAAGAGTGAAAATATATCAATTGCTCCAACTCTTGGACCAATCATGGTATTTAGGGTGGTTAGCTCCTATGGTAACCTTGTGCCTCCTCATATGGGATCCCAATGTATAAGGGTCAACACTGATACCTACCTTGATGTTATAGAGACCAAGTTGAACCCCTAGATCAACATAGTTACTAATGGGAGGCCATATATGGTGCTGAAGGACTGGGCTCCCTACCACACCTAAAAAATGTCTCAAATGACTCCAAGGCAATTTTTACAGCTTCATCCCGCCGGTTTTTTACCCTCCAATGACTCTGGATCTGAATCTGATGGATTATTTTGGTGGGTCGTAATGGAAAGACAAACCATCCGAGCTCCCTACAATACCAAAGACTAACTTATCAGTCGGATGAAGAACAAATTCCAGGATACGTCAAGTGACCAAGTTGCGAAGACCTGGTCAAGCTTTTGCCCTCGGATAAAAAATGTAATTGAGGCTGAAGGTGAAAGCTTTTGCCCTCGGATAAAAACTGTAATTGAGGCTGAAGGTGATTATACCATATATAGTATACTAGAACCCATCAAGCCTTCAGAACCTTGTGTTATTTTTTTATCTGATAAACGGTTGGAGAGAAAAATGAATGTAAAAATATCATTTTTTGTGGCACATATATCTTGCATACCCTGTATATCCAGAAATGCGGAGTATTGAAATGTTTGTAATGAAACTACTTATAAATCTAAAATGTGTTCTGAGTTGCTACAAAAATAATCTTAATCAAAAAGGAAAAAAATTAGAAGTTTCCGATTGATCTTTTTTATATCATAGATATATATATACATTGTACATCCAGTATTTCATCAACACATTTCTTTCAATTCTAGCTTTGTTTTCAAACTTATGGAATAGGTAAAACATCCAAGAATCATAACATTATTTGATTTTCACTGATCAACTTAATCCGAATTAGCTCCAATATAGTCTTTCAAAAAATGTATAACTGATTCTTTCATTGTGATTATGAATTTTTGCTGCTTTTTTTGCGCAATTTGAAGTACATTCAAATGGTTAATAAGAATAATTAGTAGGTATAAACTGATCATAATTTATGATCTTAGCAATTTCCCTGCACCTTCACTCATCTGTCATCTATCACCATATCATGGATTTTTTCAATAATTTCTGGAGTAGTAACTTCAACAGGGTGACCAGAAAATTTAGCGTCATTTGGGTCTATATGACCACTCCGAAAATTTTCAAACCACATATAAACTGTTTTAGTCGAAGGTGGAGAGTCTTCGTAATATTTATGAAACCTTTTTTTTAGTCTCCAGATGGTATTTTGTCTTTCATAAGGTATTGGTCCATCAACACAGGAAATTCTTTTTCGTCTTTTCCTCGATTCAAACGAATGCCAAACAGAAACCAGGACCAACCTGTCTGTAAGTTGGAGTTTGTTCTTTCAAGAGATGTTACTAACTAAACATAACCTCAATACGTGCAAATAGTGTCATCTCTAAGACTTTGGAGGGATTCTTCAAATTGTCTTAGTTACTATGTTTATTTGAAGTTGCTTTTTTATATAGCAAAATACTTACGATTTACAACCAAAGCCATAATACAAAAAAATATTCGATGTGAGTTTCATATATAAAGATCTTCTTTTCTTCTTATTCGTTTTAAATCTAGGAAAATAATCTAAAAGTAAAGTACATTAATATTCTTAAAGATAATTTATCTTTACAATAAGTTTAAAAAAATATTTACTGACATGTATTTGGAAGATCACATATGAGTACGACACTATCAAATTATTTTGTATTAGTATGTTTTTATTTGCTTGTCCTAATCCTTTCTAGGTAAATGTCCTAATAACAGCCTGCATAGTTAATGAACTTAGAATTAACATTTTATCGAAACATAACATATTTTTATTACACGACATAGATTCTTAGCTATTCTATTTAAACTTTGACATTCATAGATTTTGCTCTCATAAACATCAAATTAAAACGCGAAAAGCACTTAAATAATCTCAAGGGAATGGATAAAAAATATTTTTCCTAAAATAAATCTTAATAAAATTAGGTAGGGTTTTAACACGATAGTGTTGAATAATATTAAAATTACAAAATTACAATTTTAATAAAACTAATTTATTTATAGAAATTTTTTGTGAAAAAAGTATTATAGTTCCTAGAAAATACATTGTCACTTTAACTTTATAATACTAAATGAATTAAAAAAACAATTATGACGATAAAATATAGTGCTATGAGTTTTAAAATCACTTTAATAAAAATTGTACTAAAATTAATATTTATTATATTATCCAATATTAAAACAATTTAAAACTAAAAGTAGGCGATAATTTTTCTTCCAAAGGGAGATGCTAAAAAACACAACGACTTAATAAATAATGAAGAACAAGGAAGAAAGAAGACACGCGTCATCCCTTTTTCCTTTCTAATTTTTTAAAATAGTTTTTTCATTAGAAATATTTCAGCTCTAGGTATCACATCTATTATATGTGTACATGCAACTTCTGTAAAATTTGCATATTATAATTTTCATACCTCAACAACTCTCCTTGCCACAATAAATAAGTGTTTGTGATGTGGGGAGAGAAATGGCACGTGGGTAACTTTTGTGCTTCCAAAAATTTGATTTCCAGCATTTTAACTCCCTACAAACAAAACATATTTAAATCATAAAGCCTCTTTATTTTGAATGGGGAGAGTTGACTATGTTTGAAGATTATAACATGAAAAGTTGTCAGAAAATATTGTCTATACACATGTATCGCTTATTAGATCTTGTTACCCGGCTTTATTCTGCTTTTATTTTTTTATTAATCAAGACAAGTTCATTAGGCGAACACTAGAATTTGAATATCTATTCAAGATCCTTAGTCCAAAATAACAATAATGAAGTGAAAGTTATTTTTGGCAAATGTGTGGGATATATAAGTTATAAGAAAGCAAATTTTTTCCTATTAGATATTGAAAATATTATTTTTAATTAACAAAAATATTGCATACAAAGAATATATGTATGTTAATTTAATATTTTAGGAAAAGAGTCGAACAAAAATAAGATAGCCATACAATATACTAACATGATATGCTCTGAGTTAGACCATTTAATCAGTTTCAAAATATTGTTTCTAATATGAGTATTTCATTTAAAGAATAGTTAGTGTAAAAAGAGATCCATTAATTTAGCTATATATGGTTTTATTAACAAATGTCTCACGTCTGTTACTTTAGATGGTGTGTTAGTAAGGTAAGAGTTTGTATTAAAAAAACTTATCAGACAGTTTTACGATTGTTCAAGGATTCCTGTAAACAGGACCGAGCACCCAAAATATGAATTCAAATTTGCGTGCGACATGGGGCCATTGAAAAAAACAACAACAATACAACTTGTTTGGTAAGATAATAAGTAATAATTATTAGTTACTTTGTGGACTCCATCATTATTGTGTTTTGTAATTCCAATCATGCCCACTAAGTGTTGTGCTCTAGGGTGTAGAACGGGTTATGGCGACAGGCCGCAACAGTCTGGTGTTACGGTCCATCTGTGGCCAAACAAAGAGAGACCTCCTGGACTTGATATGGCCTGGCTGAGATCCATTCCAAGAGAAACAGATCTGAAGAAGACAGATTCGGCACCATCCAAAAGTACAAAGCTGTGTTCTCTGCATTTCAACGACTCTGATTTTATCTCTGAGTCTAAAAGAAGTTAGACCCTTGGTAAGGCTCTAAAGAAAAGGTAAGACAGCTGCTCACTTTTGATGCGTTCTGTACGGATTGCCGTTTTTGCGATTAATAATTTGCAAAAATGTTGGGAAGATAGTATGCTTATAACTGTTCTTCTTTTACAGGTACCTCAAACCAGATGTAGTAACATCCCTATGGCCAAACTGCCCCAACTACCTCTTAACTCCTAAAGCGTCATCAAGACCAACTTAAGGTGCGACCACGTCATGTAGGGCTCAACAGTTCAACGAACTACAACAGCATGCTGTGTTTAACGAATCCTCAATTGTAGCGCTTAAGTACTACTCCAAAGAACACAACAGACTGGAAGTAAAAGACATATCCAAATTTTCCGAGTTTGTCAGAACTATGTAGAATATCCCAAAGGTCAAGACACCTAGAGTTGGCTACGATAAGAGAGATGAGCTTCGAGAACCAATCTCTGAGATGAAAAAACTTGACCTCTCTTTCTCGAGAGATTTTGTCGACTTTCTCATAGTGTCAAAACGGTAAAGCACCTGGCCTCACAGCAGAAACCTTCCCAGCAACAAAGCAGACGTGCCTTGCCGTAGCAGATCTGGCAGAGTATTTTCTCCTAGATGAAGACTTCTCCTATGTACTCCTCAGTATGTTCCAGTCTGATCCCATCGATAAAAGGTTCGGCTGGTACAGACAACTAAGTGGAAGTATCTACTACATCAGCATGAGAAAGATCCTGGAAGCAGAGAAGAAGATTCGTATTCTGAGTCTTGTCAAAGTCTCAAGTAAATAAAATATTTGTTAGTAGTAAGCTTCTTTATTTAGGTATTACTTATTTTACAATATTTTACTTTTTTAAATTTTCAGGTATGACTACTTCAGAATTAAAGCTCTGCTGGATGAAGACCTGGTAACTGGGAGCTTATTTTTGACTAACTGGCAACTAGATGACCTAGTTTGTTTGTTGCCGGGTAAATTGGGGTTTCTTTGAAGAAGATCAGCTGTACATCATGCCAAGAGTGAATGGTCATCAGAGACACACCTCCGGACTCAATAACCTTCGATAGCCCAAGCAATCAGCATGTAGATCTGAAAGAGTTCATCAACATAATGAGCAGAAGGGGGTTGTCCACTCCATACAACCTTCTCTACCTCTCCTGTCTTTATGCTCACTCCATGTTTTCTTACATCACAGCTACTCCTGAAGCAAAACACAGTTTACTTGGCACCCCAAATCGTAGAGCTTCATTTGCTACCACATTCATTGATAGGATGCAGGACAGTTTAAACTCTGACATTATCACCATTGTGGGAGTAAAGTCCTAGGAAGTAAGATTTTCTTCAAAGAATTGTATTCGTTTTGTTTAATGTCATGGGTAAAAATTTAAGTGCTAAACTGAATGATGACATCACATTTTTTATACAAAAGAAAATGGCAGCTAAGAATTCAGAAGCTAATAAGAAAAAAAAGCTAAATTTCAAACAAAATTTTCTGACTTGTAGCCTTGGACCAACATTGTACTTTTTGATATTGCCTTTTCTTTTTTACATGTTTTTAATGTTTATTTTGATTAAAGTACTAATAAAATACCACTTATATTAGAAAATATAGGCTCATTTTTATCATTTAGATGATTTTCCCTTACAAAATACTTTTAAAAACTTTTTATTTTGTAGGAAAACACTTTTAGAGAGACATTCCATATTTGATAATTGATATACAATAAACAAAGACCCATATTGGAAACGCATGAGCGCAGTGTCCTGTCCTGCTTACAGGAGTCCTTGGATTGTTCGACTCCGTATTACTTGAGTGCACGTCAAAAATGGACACCAATAAAGAGAAAAATGCCATATTTTACAGGTTTTCTTCGATAAAGGGTAAAACGCTAGCCAGGTGGATGAAAATGCGAATAGTGTTTATTGATCTCATTCTGTGACAACCAATTATGCAAAATTTTGGTTAAGGATATTTCGTTTCGGTAATTTTGATGTCAAAGATGTCGAAAATATGGATAAAATAATAGAAACCGTTGAGGTAAGCCTCATCTGAGCACTGTTTTTAAACAAGCAATTTGATCATATTGGTTTGATTAGAATACAATTTCATTGCAAGCAATTTGATAATCTAGTACAAGGATGTGTTTAACCTGTATATTGCAGGCAATACTACAGTCTGCCCAATGTTTAAGTGTGGCCTACTACTCATTCATACTTAAAGTAGTATTTTTTAGCAAAATTGTCGCAATATCATCAAAACGCGTAGAACGCTCATAATACATACGTACAAACATTGAAAATATTTGACAGTACCTAATAATTTCTGAGACTCTAAAAGGGTTGCCAGCTTCTGTAAGCAGCTTGACATTGAAAAATAAATTTGCCTTTATTTATATTTGGTCTAAAACTGCAATAAATTTGTATTCAATAGCTTTGTTTTATAGCCATTTTTCAAGAAAATTTAACTTAATAGGTTCTGCAGTCCATTTAAGTATTAAAAGTGTCAATGAGCCCATTCTTTTAAAAAGCTGGGCATCCTCATCTAGCATATTTTTATTGAAATGTATATTGGATTCAGACAATCAAACTATAATATGATAAGAAATTGTCACAAGAGATTTTATTTTATTTTGCAAAATATATCTCGGCCCAAAAGTTGTGCAGGTGGATCAAAACCTATCGCCACCACTATCCTGAATATCAGGACAGATTGAAATATATTAAAATACACCCCAGCCTACAGATTACGCTAGTTAATCACTTATCCTCAAGGGGGATCAAAATGCATCGCCACCACTATCCCAAGTATCAAGGACCCCTTCTAATATCATATAATACACCCCAGCCACAGGTTGTGCAAGTGCACCCCAGGTCCAAAAGTTGTAGTATTACCCACCACTACCGATGTTTCAGAATCAAGGACTACTTTACTATCCTATAATACACCCCACCCAAAAAAATTGTGCAAAAGATCCGATCGAAAAGGTGGGTCATTAGCCACCAAAACAACTTCATTCAGGATCAAGAACCTTTGCTAGTCACACAACTCAAGGGATTGAACCTTTTCGGTATTATACTGAGTGGGCTCTGTAAGGGTAATTGTAACTTTGGTGTTGGTTTATGACCTTCATGCGGCTCCTCTGCAACCAGAGGGCATAGGTTTTTTTTAAATACTAAAATGTAAGCCAAAAAAGTGAGCAATTTGAATGAACGTAATAAATGTGGATGACTACAGCAACAAGTATAGATCTAATAAAAGTTATATTTGATAATATTCGAACTACACGGTTTTATATTTCATAACAATTTTACTACTTTCTTCAAAATAGGTATTAACAAAAAAGCTTATTTAAATATCACATCCATTAATTCTACATCAAATTTAATAATTTCAAAATTCATCTTTTGAATATTCCTAACATAGCTGATATTACCTGAATATTTTAACTTAATATATACATCAACACATTCAACAAATAAACCACTTTTGCAGCATATTGTGATATTATGACATTTGCCATTACAGAGATGTCCCTTTTTCGCAGATGAACTTATTTCTTTGAGTCTGTGCAAAACACCCTTGACTACTTTTTTCATTTCTATCCGACAGAATTGATTCAGCTAGTCGCAATGTAACTTCCTTCTCTCTGGGAACTTCATAAATATTGAGAATGACTCCTTGTAAGCCTCAAGCTGCTTTCTTACTTTGTGCTGTTTTAAGACATAATTTTTGTCCCAAATCTTTAATATCCGTTCTGCTGCATAGATCACAATATCCAAGATGGATCCAGGCATTTGCCCACTGTCTGCTCTGATGGGCATTTTGTACATTGGCCTGGCATTCTCCACATTGCTCATTCTAAAGGGAATTTTGCAAAATGCCTGATTTTCCAAATTGCCCCTAATATATATATTTAAGTTAGAAGAGGGCAGTTTCACAAGAAATGGTCAGTAGTTTCATAACACAGCAAAATGGCATTCTCCACTTTTCTTTATAAAATTTACTTCCAATTTACGAAAAGTACGTAAACCATTTTTATGATGAAATTACGAGTTTACTATTCAAATCTCGGATAGCTTCATGCATATTTCTTTGACCTATTTTCATTTCAGATATCCGATATTTTCTCTAAATATTTGAGACAAAAATTTATCAATTGAACCATTTTTTCCAATTGACGCTACTTGAACAAGCTATCTAAAAACGGGGGGAAAACAACTGCAAAAGTGACGAAATTGATAGCTTGCACGCTTGCTGAACATACCATATTTATGAAAGGTTGATTTTGAGATTTCTCATTACTAGTTTTAAAATGATGTGTGTAAAAACAACTATAAACTGTAGGCCACCGTTCAACTGCATAGTAAAAAACTACTAACTATAGAAAGTATTAGTAGAGATGTAAAAATTATAAAGATCCTTGAAAGTGTAAATAAAAAATTATATGTTGTTAACCTTGAGAGACAACGTATCTGCTGCAAGGGATCACTATCTAAACTATATTGTTTTTAAAGTAAAATAATTATTATTATGAAAGAAAAATTAGAGCCACCTAGTTGTTATTTTTTAAAGTAATAGCCAAATAACGCTAGCATATAGTCGTAAAAACGACGATGAATCATATTAGCGCAAGGCCAATGTTCCTTACTTTCATTCTTGTAGCTTGATTTATAATAAAATTCTGTTGGGATCGATACAAGGAACAAACTTTTTCTGTTAATAAATAATAAATTCCCTAGAAATTTCAGTATTTCTCTATATTTGAAGAAAAATGGAAACATTTTAAATTAGTCTTACCATATATAATGTCATTATCATATCATTTCAATTTTTTTTTTTAATGGTCGTCTTGGTGTTAATTTCTCCCTCTGATGTATACATTTTCGTGTATCGTTGGTGTAAATTGCTTTAAAAAATATAATAAATATAAATATAATCATAATATTCTTTCAGCACTAATACTATATTAAAAGTAGAATGTCCACCTCTCTTTCTATAAATAATACAATTTATCCTTCAAAAATTATATGACAGGCAGCTTATATGAGCAAAAGTCTTAATTCAGTAAATACCATGTATGTCCGCTCCTGCCTTCTCAGTCACCTTTAGTTATTACTTATGTGAGCATAGGTTTTTTATAGAACCTTCAG
>NW_027289003.1:0-2574 GCF_016086655.4 Lepeophtheirus salmonis | reverse complement strand
AGCCTCTAGGTATGATGGAATTCTTCTTTCACCAACCTTCACTGTGTATATAATTCCTTGGACTTTTGCAATTATAAACTCAATTTAAAAGCCTTGGGGTGTTTGGGGGAGGTTGCAATGATCCAGTCAGAAGGTCTCAGGACCACATTATAAGCTCCAAGAATCATACACTCTACCATACAGATGAGGAGGGAGTATTTTTGGGCAGTAAAAGAGAAGATGGAAAGACGACTCCATATCCGATTTACACCAATGACACCTGCGCTCCTCGGCATTAACATTTGATTTGTTGGAATCTAGGGTACATTTAACATTAGCATTCACTAACCACTGATTCATCCATGCCTGTTTCAGAGGTCGAGAGAAATCTGGGTACAAAATTCCCAATCCCATACATGAATGCTGAGAGATAAACATGTCATCTTGGCCAATATCTTTGACAAAATACACAATCTCCTTGTGCTGAAAATTTCCAAGTCTAGATATCAACTCAACACCCATTACGACTTACAATCTCGAGCCGTCCACACAAACAATTTTGGGAGTGGCTGATGATTTTAAATAGTTGAGTTGATGATAAGTCTAAGCCATTATAAACTCGTAGGCCAGCAATGAAGCCATGGCATCACTATCAAATAATGCAATTTTGTTTCTGTGAACTCCCCACTGGCGTCAATATTTCAATTGAGAGTTTGCTCAACTCCATTCACGAACAGAATTGACTATTAGACTGAACATACATATTTAGCTATACATACTCCAGCATAATGCCCTTTTTCTTACAGTTCCGAAGATTCGGCCTCCTTTGCAGAACACGGTCTTGCTAAATTGCTACACTTTCCACTGAGGTTTCCTTCACCCCCACGTCCATGATCTGCCACGACTTGGGTTCCTCCTTCTTCTATGACTCCTACTATCATTGTCAGCTCTCAAAATTCGATTTAAAACCTTCAAAACTAGATTTTTTAAGCTGTCTTGATTGTTCTAAGCCATTTCAACGGTCCAACACAAGGTAATGGTGTCCTTCAAGTGTGAGCTGCGTAGTTTTTATAAAAGCTTTTGGCAACATATCTTCATCCTTGACTCTCCAAGTGATCAGAGTGGTCAAACAATCTTCTGATTTTATCTTGTAGATTTCGGCCTCCTCTGTTAATATTTTTAACAAATATTTCAATTTGTTTCAAAATTGGTATTTTCGCCGCATTGATTTGTATGTAGTTGTTGCAATCTGTGTTTTTTTTTTTTGCTTTCAGATATTTGATCAAGTCTTCAATAAATTCTTCTTAGGTTTTAAAAGTGTCCGTCCGAATTTCAACGATATAGCAGTAGACAATAATATCTTCATGATTTTCTTTAAATGTGATGTATAATATAGTATTAAATAATAATATATATGTCACAGTAGAGATTGAAATCCAGTAGGATCGTTGATTCTCCTAGTAAAGATCATGGTCGTAATCTGTCCTTTGACAAATCACGATCATGATTTTTACTAAGAGAATCAATAATTCTACTAGTAGATTGCAATCCTATTCTCTTAGGACAAATTACAATTTTATAGCATTGAATATTTGAAGAGGTTGTGTGTTTTCGGAAATATGACGCAAAGTTATACCCTCTAATTTACCTATTATATAATTATAGACTATAGTTAATAGTAAATCTTTTAGGTTTAGAATTTTAACAGAAATAAGCTAAATATAAATAAAATCTTTTTCATTTTTAAGGAATGGAAATTTAAATGGAGTGGAATCAATAAATGATTCTGAATCATGCCCTAAGTTATATATTTTATAAAATTGCTTATATTGAACGATTTAATACAGCTTCTTTTAATAGGTAGAAGTAAAGGTTGAAAATATCACAATTTTCTGTATTATAAAATAGAAAGGGGTTTCTGACAGCCTAACCTTGTACATTATTTACCTACAAAAATACTTATTTGATTCGATTTGGAGGTAAATACAGGGTTTGTGATAGTTTATGTATCCGAAATAGTTCTTTGTGCAATAATTTGTTTTTCTTAAAAATAGAAATTGATGATTATATTCTTTTGAGCAACTTGCAAAGGAACTTTTATGAAACTTTTAAAATTCAGCATTATAACTTTAAAATTAAAGCATCTCAATCCCTTAACTAATTGTAAATTCAATTTGATAAATTTCATTTTCAAATTGCTAAATAGGTCTGAAACTTTTCAAGCATCTTTTTTCATCCATACACAATAGATCATCCACTATGAGATATCCTAGTACACACGTTCAGATAATTATAGTTTATATAAAATCTTGACTTAAAATATTTTTATCATTTATATTTACAAAAATAAGAATTAATATAATCTATTTCGACTCGCTCTTTTAAAAGGAAGTTCCTTATAATTTCATAATTAACGATGTCCAATGCCCATCCTAGGCATTGACTTTCTGAGTTGGAACTTGACTGTGAAATAAAAATTATAGTTATTATTATATTGAGTAAATGATATTTCAACCATAAACCTCAAAATGTGAAGATCTCCTTATGCTATTCAATCCTCAACTCAACAGATCAATCGGCTTCTTGTATTTATTA
>NW_027289002.1:0-503 GCF_016086655.4 Lepeophtheirus salmonis | reverse complement strand
AAAATTTGTGGAGAAATACATGGGTAAACCTATCCCTTCCCGAGGAACCATCATTAAATTAATGGAGGATGTTGGTACTGATGTCATTTATAGAAATACATATAAAAATGTTTTGAGTCATCCACACCAAATGACGATCAAGTTATCAATAAAAAGTTACTATATATTAGTTATATTTACTAATTTCGATATAGAACTCTGAATTTTGTACTATCTAACAGTAAGTATTCAATTTTTTTTAAATCTAACCCTAAAATATGATTCTATTTTAGCCAAACTTATCAACAATTATGATACACAACTCATTCAATTGCAAAAAAAAAGTGCTTAAATGGTCACAACAACGGGAGTAGTAGCTTTGGATGGTTCGCAACTAGTTTTTCTGAGACTAGTTTCTTCACTTAAAGACTTGGGTATGATAATTAGGTTTGCCAATATTACATAGCCAATAAATATTACTCTTTTTATCACTTAAGGCTTAGCTATGGTTGATAGGTTTCAAG
>NW_027289001.1:0-1733 GCF_016086655.4 Lepeophtheirus salmonis | reverse complement strand
TCAAATATCACTGTTTAATCATAGTATAACTATGAAATTATGATTCCAATTTGCTTCTTCTGTATTGCCTTCTTTCCCTCTGACTTTTTCATTTTTTGCTGGATACACTCTTTCCTTTTGCGCGATTACACCACTTTTGTGCGTGAATCGCCTATTTATGCAAAGGTTGTTGTTGATCCCTTCCCCATTCAGTCACGAAACCTCGACACGCTTCTTCCCATTAATTCATCAGTAGAAGAAAGCTGATAATTATCTCTGCGGAAAGACATTGTTCTTTCGATTGATCTTTCGTATGAAACATTCGGATATATAGATCCACAACTACACATCCCTCTCGTTCCTAGGAGTTCATATTTCCCATTTGGATATTCAATTCACAAGCCGTCAGATTCTTTCTACAACTTCATGTTCAGAGGATCTCGCTTCCTTGTACACGTACTCGACTCATATATATTTTCTTAATTGGTAAGATCATTCATTGGTTACAACCCGTTTGTTAGTTGTGCTGGCACGCAAAACAACCTGTGGGTTGTGATATCAACCGAGGCTAATGTGGATGCCATTTCTGATGATAATACATGACTTAGCGGTGGGTTACAACCCGTCTGTTGGTCGTTTTAGCACACAACACAACCCGTGGGCTGGGATATCAACCGTGTATATAGTTGACGGCGTCTCTGATGATATTACATGAATTTGCAGTAGATTACAGCCTCTTTGTTAGTCGTGTCGGCACGCAAGACAACCTGTGGCCCGGATATGAACTGCAGCCATAGTTGATGCTATCTCTGATGATATTGCATGAATTGGCGGTAGTTTACAACCCGTTTGTTAGTCATGTTGCCACGCAATACAACCCTTGGTTGACGGAAAATCAACCGAGGCTATAGTGGATGGCTTCTTTTATGATATTAAATGAGTCTGCGTTGGATACAACCCATTTGTTAGTTGTGTTAGCATGCAAGACAACCTGTGGGTCGGGATATGAACTGCAGCTATAGTTGATGCCGTCTCTGATGATTTTATATGAGTAGGTGGTGGGTTATGTTAGCATGCAAGACAACTCGTGGGCCGGAATATGAACTGTGGCTATAGTGGATGACGTTTCGGATGATATTACATGAATTGGGGGTAGATTAAAACCCGTTTGTTAGTTACATTGGCACGCAAGACAACCTTACAGTGGATGGCGTCCCTGGATATCAACCGGGGTTACAGGGGATGGTGTCCCTTATCGTAATACATGAATTGACGATAGATGCTTAATCAAGCCCTGTGGACATGCTACATATCTAATGAGCCGAGCATCAATTTTTGCCTTAGGAAAGGGTCTCTGAAGATAATGTGAAATTTATTATTTCAATGATTTTGCACATTAACGATCTTTTTCTGTTATTAATTTTACACATTAACAGTGTAGCTCAGTTATTGTGTACATTAACTAGTTATTTTGCATAATAACGGATTTCTTACTTTAACTGCAATTTATATATATTAAATAATAAAGTCTATAATATTACGATATATAAATTGAAATAAACATTAGCTTCGGAATCCAAAATATTTAAACTCGCAAACAACTTAATAATAGGACTTTTTTTTCTTCTCTCGCCCTCCCCCTTCAAAGAGTAAATCTCCCAATTCTCAGAGATAGAGAAGGAAAGAAACAAACAACGCTCCATTAAATGGACACTATTTGTCATCAGCGTATTTGAAACCTCCACTTCTCTTAT
>NW_027289000.1:0-47689 GCF_016086655.4 Lepeophtheirus salmonis | reverse complement strand
AATTAAGTAACGTGAAACATATTTAACTATAGGTTTGTTTATTAATATTGTACTAATGTATTCATTTATACATGAAAGTCAACATAAATATGGAAGATTTTGATAGCGCTGAAAATACCTATGCGAAAAAGAAGCACGTTGAAATGTATGACCACCAAAAAAAATACACTCTACAAAATATCATTTAAGTAATTACATCATTTGACTAATCAAAATTGTTGAATTTAAATAATAATAAAAAAAAATCCTTTGTTTTCAAAGTTTAAAAACTAATTTTGTGAAATAAAGTACATTAAAAGTCTATAGTATATTTTGGCATTTTCTTAACATATTTTGCCGGAAAACTTAACATCTTTTTTCTACCCTCATCATCACCATAGACAATTAAATTACTTCTTCAAATCTAACCTAATAGAAACTAGAATGGGCACTTTGTAGAGCGCAAAACCTCCGCCTAAAAATCAAATACAGTTATGTGTCACTATTTATTTCTAGTTATGTTTGATTTACGTTTTGTGGGAGCTTGACCTTTGACCCTGACATCTCAAAGTTTAATGGCCTCTTACTGTGGCTATATAGAATCTTCGTACCAAGTTTGATCCAAATCGATTTGTAATTTTTGTCATAATCTTAGTGACTAAAAAACAACGGCAAAAAAATAAAATAAGTTTTATTAAATATATATCTATATGAAAGTTTATTTTAGTACAAAAATATGCAACTTTTGAAGTATTTAAACAGTTCAATGGTTACAGATTACAAAGCATGTATTTTCTTTCTATAGAAATTTAGTGATAACCTATTTGCTTATATTTTAAAGCAACCAGGATAAACGTCATTTGTTTTTCTTTCAACTTACTTCATGACATTTAAAACATAAAAAAAAAAAATATATATATATATCTTATTGAAGGAATTTAAAAATTAATTGAATTCATATAATCGATATAAAACTACATTTGTTTTCAGTATATAGACGAATAAAATTATAATCCAAATATTGTGATTATAATCATTAAAATTTCACTTAATTGAGCCCCGATGCGACTTTTTAAATACAATATGTCGATTTTTCATTCTTTTTATTGCGGCGATCAATTTTAGTTACTTTAATTAAAATTTGTGACCCACCCAAAGGGTTAATAAGAATAATTTCGTTGATATTAATTGAGGATAGATAATGAAGAATACAATTATAATACATACTCAATTATGAGATAAAACATTCTAGCTTGTATTTGTGTTGATGGGCCACATATGTCAAAAAATTTTGTTCTTGTTTTTTTTTAAAGAACTTTCTTTGGTATTAATATCAATTATATCAAGGTTAATAGAAATACAACAAGGTTAGACCATTATGTAATCGTGCTTGCTAGAATTTTCAATTTGATATATCGTATCGACTGCTGGGCAAGGCAAACATATTTGAAAAATATGGAACCCATCATATTATATGACGTCACTATTAAAAAGCGGAGTGGAAGTCAAACATTAGTCGTACAAGCGTTATGCTATAACCTTGTATTTCTATTAACATTGATAGGTATCATATTTGATACTTGAGTTTTTAACTCTGGATTTGTAGCAGTTTGACCATTTTTTTCTGCGGAAAAACTACATGGATGTAGGTAATTGCAAATATATAGGCAATAAGCATATAAAACTTTTTCCTTTTGATATCGCTATAAAAAAAAGACAGATGGATATTTTTCAATTTTTTTATATTTGAAAGCCTCAACATTCCGGTTAATAATGGAACACCACTTTATTCATATGGGCGCTCTCGCTGGCCTTACAGTAGCCCATTCTGTCGACCCAATTTTTCAATACATTTTCGATTGTGTGAACTTCAATAGCTGCAATGGCGACTCCAATTTCGTGTTTCAAATCGTCAATTGTCTCTGGATGGTTGGCGTAACATTTATCCTTGACGGTTCTCCACAAAAAATAGTACGACGGAGTCAAATCGCAGCTACGAGGTGGCCAGTTGACGTTGCCGTTTCGGCTTATGATGCGATTGTCGAAGAAAGTGTGCAAAAGATCCACTGTAACGTTGGCTGTGTGGCACGTAGCGCCATCTTGTTGGAACCAAATGTCGTCGATATCTTCCTTTTCCATTTGGGGAAACAAAAAATCTTCCAACATGGCCCCATAGCGTTCACCATTGACCGTAACTGCAGCTCCTTGTTCGTTTTTTCGCTTTCGGCAACAGCAGCAATGTTTTCGATTGAGCGCACTGAACGAACACGGAAACGCGTTGTTTCATCCATTAACGAACCAGTTTCGCGCACACGCTTCACAAATTTATCCACAAACTGCCTGGAAGGCGTTTTATTTCGACCGACGTAATTTTCTTGCAGTTTCGTTTGAAGACTCTCCATTTTGGAATTAAGTCTTCAGTATTTCCCAATTTTCGTCGAGCGTAAACTTAACCATTTCGTAAGCCGGATACCTTTTACAAAATATTCGACACAATGAGAATGTTACTACAGCTGTCAGACGTCAAAAAAGTGGTAGTTCAAAATGCAACAGCTAGATGGGCCACTCTGTATAAATCCCAATTTCTTAATAATGACCTTCTAATGTTGCAAAACGGCTACTAAACCATGTGTTTTATGAAAAATTACATATTTAATTTTTAAAGGTGTTATTTTAGGAGAACCATTGGTTAAAAAAACAACTATTTAGTATGGAGGATAAAATATTTTTAATGTTATTTCTGAGGGATTTTGTTCCAATGTTATAGTGATTACAATAAACCCTGAGATACTTTCTAAATTGTCTTTGATACTTTCTTAATACTAGAGACTTAGTAATGCTTCAATAGTTGTACATAAACGCTAAAATGATATATTTCTGTTTATTGAAAATAAGAGAACTATTTTATGAGATTTGATTAAAATACCACATGTTTCAAAACACAAATTTCTCCAACCAAAAAACATACCAACATTCATTTATTCGCATTCCACACATTTCGACATAGCAAAATAAAAAAATAGAATTCCATATATTTTTAAAGATGTCAATCACTCAACTTAAAATTGGCAATAAACTTTTCTGATTGATTTACTTTTTTAATAAATACTTTGTACCTTTGGGTTTTAACATTCATGTGAAATACTCTAGTGCTTTTCAAAATTAATACCTGACGTCTCTCTACTTTTATTTAATATTGTCTTTTTAATTTCGATTTTTTTTGGAGGATTTTTTAAGTCATACCTTCAATTTTCCCCTTGAATTTATTCACGAGCTTTTACGGATAAGGATATCATTTTTGTAGAGAAAAAATGAGAGGGTGGAGGAGGGACAAACGAGGCTTATGGCATTAGTTAATTAAGAACTTTGTTACTATTAACTGACTATCATATGATTTTGGAGAGATAAAAGGAATGACTCCTATACGAAGAGAACCTTCTACATCTAAAATAGTATTATAGAAGGGAAAATATTCTCAAATTATATTTTAGTTCATAGATAGATATATATTATATTTTGTATTTTTCAAACAATTTACACGAAGGACGGTCTAGAATGTTTACTTCAGACGGAGAAGATAACACCAGAACGCCCTTTTAAATAATGACAGAAAGAAAAAATCTAATACATATATGTTATATATAGAAAATAATAGATTAAACTTTACATAGTTAAAGTGAATTACAAACTGTTATTTAATATTACGTAAATTATGAACTACAAAAATGTATTATGCCTATAAAAGGAGATTTTTCTACATTAAAATAGTATTATTCCAGGGAAAATATAATAATTATTTGTGAACACATTCATATTATTATTTTGTTATGAATTTTTAAAAGAATTTACACCAAAGATAAGCGATAATCCTTACTTCAGACGAATAAGTTAACACCATCACCACCTATTAAATAATGAAAGAAAAAAAAAAAAGAACATACGCAACAACTGCTTTTCCTTTTCGAATTTCTCAACTAATCAAATTTTTATATTGATTTTGAAAAAAAATAAAAAAAATCCAATTTTCGCCTTTACCTTTGATCTTATCCACAACCCCTTTATGGGATCTGTTGCTCAGTTTAATTACCACATCTATCCTGCGTATTCGTATATTTATACATATAGAAAGAGTTGGATATTTTAAATCCGGAACAGATTTAAACCTCAATATCCTGGCAACCTTGAGATTTATGTTTATGAAAGTCTGCTCATCAGATTCAACTGACAAAACTGCATAGAAAAATATCATTGAGATTTCCTCTGAATACAAACATTGTGCAGTCATTATTGTGTCCCTGTGTGCGAGATGCACAGCCAAGGATGCAAATAACTCCATAGATAAGGATGCTAGAGAGATCTTAACAGATCGGATGTCACGCTAGAAATTTAAATTGGTGCAGTTTGTCCAAATCAATTAATTGCAACAGGATTTATTCTGCAAAACCATATTTTTAAGACTTGTATGTTTTGTGGGCTCCTAACAACCCGGAGCTTAGCCCCTTGGATTATTATGTATGAGATGACTTGGTGAGAGAATTCTATAAACATGTACATAACACTGTTGACTCCTTGTGAGCTTCCATTCTCGAGGCAGTGGTCAACATGGACAAGGAACTCCTCATCAAGGCCCGTTTGAGGTCTGAGGCTAGGGTTGAAGCTGGATGTTGTTGGGTTGAGTGATTGACTTCACTATCAACTATGAAATATGTTTGATTTAAAATTCATATATATATGACTATATGATATCGGGAGAAGAGTTGCTCTCCTAGGATAGTGCAAAGAATTGCCCAGCGTTTCTTGGGCCAAGGAGCAAGCGGGAAATTACAATGCAAATGGTCAATGTTGTTTCTTTTTAACGTTTAGACCGCTTCGTCGAGGACGAGCCTTACAATAAATAATATATATACGAGTATGTATCATTATGAATTTTAAATTATAAATTGTTTTATAAACTTCTAGTAACATGCCAACAAATATGGATGAAAAAGATTATCTAGATGATAAGTCAATTTTATATTTTTGTCAAAAAATTGCCGAATAAAAATTCGCAAAAAAAAGAAAAGTTATTGTCATTGCAAGGCGAACCACAAACCTATCAATATTTATTTTGTACTTGCAAAAACAAAAAAGTTTAATGTCGTTGAAAAAATAACCCCCAATAAATTGTTCATTTTTAAAATGTTATGGAAATTGAAAATACTTAAAATTGTATGTACAAAAATGCATCGTTTTGTTGCATTTCTTTTTAAAAATTGAAAATTGACGTTTGATGAAGAAAAAAAGAGTTTGTAATTAAAATACATTGAAAAATTATTCAGAAAATGACCAATATTTAAGCACAACATCCATTTTTATGTGTCAATTATATATGCAAACAAATTTTAAAAAATGAAAACTTTATTTCATCTACAAATCCATTATTCCATTGAAAATTCACTTCATTTTTTAGCACCTGAAAAACTAAAGTTCAATTTTTACTAATTTCTTATTTTTCAAGAATTTTTTTGATTTTGAATAAATTTAGAAAATGTATTTATTCATATAGTTGTTTTTTGTTACGCAAATAGTTTTTTCATTTATAACTCAACCCTCTATCTAGTCTCTTTCAGCTCAATAAAGTAGTGTTTGTTCTTTTGGTAAAGAATAATCCCCCTTTGTATGCCACACCCCATAATAGACCCCACTCTTAGCCTGACCAGGTTCGAAAGACGCATCCATTCAAAATATCATTCAGAAAGGACATGCACACAAACTTTATTATACATAGTTACAGATAAACGCACGATAGATGTGGTAACCCACCTTTAGACAATTAATTTGGGATCCCTGGCAGATTGGCAGCGTAGCAAAGATAAAAAATATGCTCAACTAAAAAAAAAATCACACACTTAAAAGTACTTCCTTTGGATTTAGAAGAGTATATTTTATTTTTTTCGTAGGTATCAGTGACTTTGATTAGAAATGAGGATCGACATCAGATTAATTCCAGCCAATATGTCCTTGCCATATACAGAGTGGGTTTTTTGTTTATTTCCTTCCCCTCACAGCTGCTTGCAGCTGATCTAATAGAACCTCGTGACAGCTAACCTGCTCTCCTCCCAAAAATTCTTAGGCTCACCATGTTCATTTTCTGTTTCTTTTTTTTACATACCGGCGGGCCATATATTATGCTACATATTTTATGTATCACTGATTTATATCGAAGATTTTTTGAGCAAGGCTCGATATAGCGAGGTGTTATATTTAAAAATTTATTTGGGGGTGCATCTTTTGAGCTAAGATACCTTTCTGGGAGGTTTCAATAATTGAAATATATATTATAATAAGGCGGGAACAAGACATATGGTTCATCTTAAAGCTTTAAACCAGAAGGAAAACGAGTTATGAAAAAAAAATTATTAAATATATCCGTCAAGATATAAAAACGACCATGTCAATTTGATACTTGAGTCTTATAATTTTTATAAATATTGTAATAAAATGATTTATGATAAAAAAAAGCTTGAAAATGTAGAAGAAACAAATTGAACACAAACTAAACGTGAACAAAAGTGTTCTAAACTCATGCAGTCAGTGCAAACATTTTCCTTTAAAAGGAATCAGTTTTGTAAAGGGATTTAGATAAGCTCTCCTTTGCAAAATCTGCCACTTCTGTCGTCATTAAATATGTATTTACATTTATTCAATAAATAAATTAATTTATGTTATTCAACATTGAGAAAGGAATTCACATTAGTATTTGTTTTACAGGTTATTGAAGTTGGTGCCGGATTCTTATTCGATATTGAAATGACTGAGCACATAAAGTTTTAATATTCATATTCTTTGATAAAATTCACTGAATACCATTATTACAAATGTATTTACGCATTCAAATGTCATTGTATCATGCTAGAAAAAATACAACTAAAAATTCGTTCAAAGAGCCTATAAGTCTCTTGTTATCGTTCTCATTACTTGGCTTGATATCCATTGGAAGTGCTAATTCATTGTCATATAGAACTTTGAGGGTTCGAGACCTTTGAGTAACTACGTAATGCAGTCTGTTTTGTTCTCTTTAGACAAGAAATAATATTTACGAACAGACAGAGACCATTTCGATTGCTCCAACTGTACTGAGATTTACAGTTTTACTCGCTGAGAATTAAGTGATTATCACTTCTTCCATTTAAACTAAAGTTACTATAAGGGAAAGAGGTGTCATGTATGAACACGTATCTATCAATAATGGTTTTATTTATCTTTAATTCTGATTCGTCTAAAATTATGTATATGCGCTTTTTCATCTCTTGCGCAGTTCATTGTTATATAACAGGGATTGACATCTGGTGGTCCAGGGCCTCACTCAGTGTGGCCTGCAGATAGATCAATAATAATTTATGGCTACTAGCGGTGGCAAAAAGAGAAAACTTGACCGATGAAATCGCACTTTTCTGCCAAAAGGAGAAGAAGAGTACCTCTTCACCCATTTCAAAGGGAAACCAATGTGTCTAGTTATAATATTTCTTATTGAGATTCATTTGTAGCTTCTGTCAAATCCATTTATTTGAAATGTTTGGTCATATGGCCCTCCAATGATAGTGCAAAAATATGTTTGGCTCTTTTTATAATGGAAGTTGTCCATTCCTGTTATATCATGCTTTTTGACTAAGATTCATCTAATGTAATTTAATACAAGTCCCACGTTTCGGGACAAGGTTATATATTTTTCTTTAGAATACACCAGAAACATAAATTATTAATTAAAAACATAGCTCATAGTATTTGAAGCATAAGTATGCTCTAAAAAATATCAAAGTTATTTAAAAACAAAAATACATAGCCCTAATCAAATACGAAGGGTATTTTTATTTTCTATATTTTGAGTCGAGGTTACGTGAATCCTGAAAAATATGTCCTATATATATAGTTTTTGTTTACTTCTTATTTCAACCCTTTTGTCTCCTCTTTCCTTTTTAGTCTCTTTAATTCGAACCACTGTCGTGTTTTTATTTATCTTTATCTTGATATATCGGTGATAGTTATTATATCAGTTCAAAAGAATTTCGCCCTTTTTCCCAGTTTGTCAGTTTTTTTTTCTCTTGTTATTTTTTCCCTCAGCCATTTTTTCAATGCTATTTTTTCCTCTTTCATTTTCCCCCAAAATCATTTGAATAATAATAAATTATAATCAAATTATGTTTTAAGTTTTCTTAAGTAATTATATATTTATTACCGATCTATTTTTTAAACAAGTTTATCTTTACTTTACCACGCCTTAAGGGTACGTAGACGGAATAGCCACCTCCCCCCTAAAGGCACGAAAAACCCAACTAAATGTGACAACCCGTGTAACATATACCCTAAGACTGTGTGTGATATATTTTCATCAACTAAAATCACATTTTTTTAAAACAAAAACTCATCAAACCCAAACAAGCCCCTAAAACAATCCGTAAAAATAACGACAACTGTTTAAAAAAACGTCATTAAAATAGCCAGTTTTTTTAACAGCTTCAATGTAGAGTAAAATTTATTTTTTATTTGGCCGAGTCTTTCATATTTCCCTCCTTATACTCTCCAGGGCATCACACTCTACTCATAAATGAATTGGAGTCTCAGTTGTATCTCCACACAATATGCATGATGCATCTTCCACCATTACCATACCTTTAGATGCTTCTTTAGGGAAATATGCCCTGTAATGAAGCCAATTATAATGTTTATGGATGCTCTTCTGTTTTTATAAAAGTTTCCAATCCGAACCCGAGACCTCCTTGAAGAATTTTCCTTGTCGGCACGTTGTGTCTTCTATCCATTCCCGTTTCTATGTTTTCTTTATGTACTTATTTATCTCGGATAAACCTGCACTTTTGGGAACTTACACTTCAGATTCCGAAAAACAAAGTTCCACCATTTTTGGCATGTGATCTGCATATTTATTTCCTGCATAATCCCAATGACCTTTTATCTAAGTTATTGCCACATTACTTTTCAAATTTTTTATTTCTTCTATCAGCCTAACTTGTTGACCCGTGAAGAAGCCGTCATTTTTGGCTATAGAACCGAATAGCAGCTGAACTGCTCAGTAATTTTTTGATAGGCATTTGAACGAACTTTTCCATATTATTGAGAGTGCGTAATGCTTTTAAACTACACTCCAGTTCTGCTTGAAAAATAGTGTTGTACCATTTTAAGTTGCCGCAGCCTTCCATGATACAAGTATCTTCATATGTTATACACCAACCATATCCAACTTTGTCATCGATTTTTGAACCATCTGTATAAAGGCTGAGAAATTTTGAACTAATCGTTCCTCCTTGCTTTTCTATTTCAAGTGAAATATTATGCCAAGTTTGTTTTTTCATTAATCTCTATTCGTGTTTCAAAGATATTTAAAATTGATTTCAACTCTTTTTGCATCAGCCAATCCCCTCCTTTGGTTTTATTTGTATGGATCCATGTTATACTAATGTCTTCTTCTATTGTCCTACAGATTGCTAATACTCATGGTTTTATGCTTAGATGTAGAGGTTCTATATTGAGCAAGATTTCCATAGCTCTAGTTGGCGTAGATCTCATCACAGACCAAAACAGTAGGCATGCTAATCTATTTATTCTTCTCAGCCTCTAAATCTGGAACTCCTTCGTTATTATCCTGCTCATATTCCTGCTTTGTAAGTAAAATGCGATTTGACATAGGCCTTACGTATCCATTTAGCATATAGTGGTTTTAAACCCCAATGGGTCCCAATTATTTTACGAGCAGAAAATAAATCCCTTTTGGCGTTTTTGATAATATAATCCAAATGAACTTTCCAATTCAATCTTCCGTCGATAACTAAGCAAAGATACTTGTATTGACTTACCCATTCTATAATTGTTCCATTCATATGCAATGTCGGTGTATTCACTTTGTGAGACCAAGTACATAACATTGCTTTTGTTTTATTCTCATTAAACTTAAGACCAATCTCTTCCACAGATCTGCTCATTTCATTTACCCGCTTTTTTATGATAGAACCCATTGTTCACATAACTTTTCCAGTTGTTATTGAGGCTATATCCTCCACAAATCCAACTGTCAGTATTGGTCCAGGCTTAGGTAGAATTATGTGCTGAATAGAACAGTTCCACACAAATGGGGATAAAATCCCACCTTGTGGACATCCTTTTGTTGGAGTAAATGAGACTTTACATCCTTGTTGAGAAGATTCAACCCTTCAATTTTTCAAAAAGTACTTGTATCATTTGTTTGTTCAATCATCAATCCCGTACTTAAGAAACACTTGATCTATAGCTTTAAATGGAAGATTATCAAAAGCCCCTTCTGTGTCAAAAACACTAATATGGCATCTTTTTTACGAAATACTGCACTTTTATCCTTATCTACTACTTTTCCTATCGCCGAGTCTGTGGACTTTCCTTTTCAAAATCCGAATTGATTGATTATAGAAACGTTCAACTTCCGGGACTCAATATCCCAATAAATTATTCTCTCAATTCCTTTTAATATGGTATTGGCTTTTGATATACAGTAGTCAGTCTTATCAGGCTTTGGTAGATAAATTATCCGTGCATTACTCCAGATTTTTGGTAGATACGAGAATCTTATTGATAATTTATACAACAAAGCAATTCTTTCATAATACTCTTCTGGTAAATTTTGAAAAACTACAGGCGAAAGTCCATCAGGTACAGTTTTTTTAAACTTTTTAAACAATTTATAAACATCCCGAATCAGGGAAACAGTTATATCATTTGTCCATTTTACGTTCATATTTTCAAGCAATATATTTGGACTTCCTTCTTCATACGTTTCATCTGGGCCATTTATAATCGAGTCACCAAAACGTCCTCTCACTAAATCATTTAATTAAGTTAAACAGTCAATGTTGAATTATTCTCCACATTTCAAACTTATACATAATCTCATCTATTAGTTTGATAACTTACCGCTCTGGTAAATTTAAATCATTATTGCTTAAACTCATTTAGCCGAGCTCAGTCAATCAAATATCCTACATTTAGTTTTAACCTCTTAATATCCTTAAGTTTCATTTAAAAGATATCACACATACGTAAGTTCATGATCTTAAAAATATTGCATTTTGAGAAATTCCAATCTCACAAAAAAAAAAAAAAATGATTGCCAATTAAATAATTTATTTTCATAATCGCATCAATTGAATAAAACATTTCAAAATAATGTCATCATGACATCACAATTCACTAGTTATGGAGTAATGCTAGGAGTGAACTACTGCAGAAAAAAACTGTAGATATTTATATATTTTTATTTCGTTGAATGTGTTGATGAGGTCAAATCCATTTTAAACGGTAAAAGTAGACCTACCGACCTTTTACTCCCTAGGAATAATGATTGGATAATTAATATTTCATAATTTTATCCTTTTTTTTCAAAAACTGCTTACTATTTGACGACAAGATTAGTCTTATTTAATGAAAATGGCTTGAATTCATGTATTTATAAATAGCAGTAGTACACGGCATTGCCCGGAGTAATTAGACGTCGTCTAATTGACCAATTTGTCTTTAATAATATGGAAGATAACTACCCAAGAAATACTCAGTGTTATTCTTCATTTTTCATAAGCACGCTCACACGTAACAACTCAATACTTATATCAAATCATATGACGTCTTCTCTCCTCAAGATTGAAAGAATAATAATATGAGCTTGATAAAAAAAAATATTATGTTGGGGTGACTGATGAGTACTTTAGTCTTCAGAGATCTCACAAATAAAAACAATCCAAATTCATTTTAACATATCAGTGTTTATATATTAATAATATTTTTCTGCAGACGCCCGTGAGTAGAATAAAACCGGGGTAGTAGTAGACAAGCGTATATCAAAGTCAACCTTTTACTATTTTTTCAATGGAGTGAAGGATTTAATCTAAATCCTTGGGTTGTTCTACTCATATTTCGAAGAAACATTTCAGGTCAAGATGTGGGTTATCATCAAATAATAATGAGTAATGGATCTAAAGTAATTCTCAGACTCAAACAACATCTGAATCAGTCTTTTTCTCTAGTAGTCCTTGAGTCAATGATGTTTCATACTCACAAGTTGTGAGTATGAAACATCATCATCTGTCAAAGAACCCAAGAACATCTAAAAGGAGCACAGTGCAGTTCTTCCTTCTAGGCCTAAAGTGTATTATTGTATATTAGTTTTTTTTTTTTAATTATTAATTATTATAATGCTTGATTGAGCGTGTTGAGAATGTGCGCGGTCATCATTATTAATTATAATGTATTGCAAAATTGTGACATAACTACTTGACTCTTGAAGATCAAGGAAGAATTCGAATCCATTATATTTTACCGATTTTTAACGATCCACATCGGGACTGTACACAAGAAGAGCAGAAATCCTTTCTTTATGAGTGAACATATTTCATTGCTCCACCAAATGGCCGATGGGCACATATTCAGACTTTTCTGGCCAACATATGATTGAATAACTTAATATTAATATTTGGTTATACTAATTCTGTGCCTCATGTTCTGAATTCGTTGTTTGCTACTGTTGTGTCTTGACGAGGTTGAGGAGACACAAACTATTTAACCCAAGGAATCCAGGATGACCGAGAGAAATGAGGAGAGGAAAGACGTGGAGGAATAAAACAAAGGTTTTTATCTAATAGGAACAATTGTATTCTTATTAACACAAAAACCTACTCTGATACATACATAAAATACACGACTATTTATACTTAAAACGAGGTAAAAGACTGTACTTTACATATATATATATACATACAAGAAAATAAGAGAAAAGAACAAGGGGGAAGGAAACACGAATACATTACAGCTACCTGTTGTAATACAAATATTTATTCAATAGAAATTTTCATTTTTATTTTCGTTATACATGCATATGAAATTATGTAGGCCAGTATTTTACTACTCAGGAATTAAATAGTAATAACTACTGCTAAGGAAAAGAAAATTTGATCTTCAGATTACCAATTTCAAAAAAAATAAACTGTCCAGCTAAAAAATACACCAGATTTTCATCATTAGTAAGTTAACTACGTAATTTTAGTTGTTGTCATAAAATACCAATAAGGACCGGATTTAGGACTGACCAATTTTTTTAGGATCGAACGGATAGGACTGCAGTCTTTTCCGTTTTTTTAAAGACCAATACAACACTAGTAATTCAAGTGCAATTTCTAGTTTTAAAGCCTGTAGAGTGTTTTGTTGGAACAATATTTATTTTCAACATCTCTTGATTTAGTGTTGATTATATTTTAGGTCAATAAGGTCATTTACATGTTTCTCAAGGTAAACACAAGCAGGAAAGCACCATTTCATTCCTAGTGCCTTAATCTTTGAAATTTGGTGGACTTGTGTTTCTGGCCATACAAGAGCTACATTCCTTGAAGGACAGAGTCAATACTATCAGAAAAAATAAAAGCTTCAAAAACTCAGTAGATAAGGAACTCATACACCCAAAATTAAATTAACTAAAGGCCTAATAAAACAATACAATTATACTACATATGAAGGTTATTGCCGTTGTAAAAAAACTATTCGGACCTATTACAATTTTTATATATATAGGTCAATGATTTTTTATAGACTATTAGTATAAACATAAGGGACATGATCGTGTTGTTTACTTGTATTAGATTATTCAGAGAACGATTGAGAGTGACGCCGTCTTGCGGGAAAATAATACAACTCTCTTAAGAAAAATATTATTTAGTACATACATTTATTATTTGTAAATTACGAAGGAATAACCTTTTTAATAATAGGTTGGGAGACAAGTAATTTCGTATTTCCCGCTCTTGTTTCTAAATAAGTATATGTTATTCATTATTGGTCCCATTGGATCATACGATAGGGCATTATAAAGTTGTAAATGTATACTACAAACACTTTTTCGAAAGTATTGCGCTTGCCCGTTTCAGTCGTGAATTATCGTACGTCAAGTATGGAGGTCTTAAAGGAAGAAAATCGCCATTTTTTTACTAAATGAAGGGGAAAAATTCGTCAAAAGCAAACAATAAAATATGAAATGTATTTAGCCTCGTGTGAGAAGGCAGGGGGAGAAACATCTGATATTTAAATAAAAAATCTTGTTATCATCAGTTGCACGTTATATGATTTTGGGACAAGAAAATTGATTACTTCTATTTTTAATATTGGTGTACTCGTCTAAAACTGAACACTCCTTTAAAAATTACACCATGGACATATTCGTGATTTTATTAAATTGAAACCAGTTTATACTTCGAGGCAAGGGTCTTGACTAGTTCTAAACAAAACTCCAGCAAAATCTAAATAGCAACAGTAAACAATAGCCGATAATATGGAGAGACGTCGAGTCGCAATTTTGGAACTTTCCGCGCGGGGAAAAACTCCCACTGAAATTGCCAAGGTTTTGAACTACAGCTGCACCACCGTTTACACTGTGGAAGCCAAAAGGACTCCTGAGGCGACCACAAGATCCAAGTCAAGGCCTCGAAGGTCGGACGAAATGGTTGCTGCCGTGAAAAAGTCTATCGAGGACAAGAGAGGCAAGGTCACTGTCAGCGGCCTCTCCAGGGAGTTCAACGTCAGCAAAAGAACCAGGGACCGGCTAGTTAATAAAGATCTTGGCCTTAAGGTCTACAAGAGAACCTCTCATCAAGCCCTCAAGTCGTAAAATTTAAAGGAGTATTCAGTTTTGGACGTTCACACCTGTATCATATGTTGAGGGAAAATATTAGAGTTATATTGAATGTATACTAATGTATATTACCGGCAGAAGTTGAGCTCTTTGCATCTGCTAAGATTTGAATCGTAAATCATCTGTCACAAGCTTCCTGATCTGCCTTTCAGAACAGTTGAGATCCCTGGGCCTCATCGATTTGGATGGCTCATTTTCAATGATTTTTTGGAAATTTGTTGAGAAATCCTTATCCCTCTGGTAGTCCTACCTAATCTTGAGATCATTAAGCTTTGCTGTTGATTCATAGTCCCCTCCAAACTTCTCCAGTTCCTTTCTGACTCTCCAGACATTGTACTTGTCCAGGTTTAAGAAGTTTGCAATCTCAACATTGTCTCGTCCTGCGCTGATTGCAACAAAGACACCCTTAAATACTTTGTTGATCGATGCCATTGTAATAACAATGACACTAAACCCTTATGGCTTGCTTCCAACACAACAAACACTTTCCTACCTGCGCATGCATAGCTGTCGCAGGCGTTTTAATTTTGTTGTCAAGCAAAGACTGCTCCCTCTATTAAAATTTGCCAACTCCCAAAATTTTTTAGTGATTTACATTCTGTCAAAAAAGTTCTGGCAATTGCTCATTTAAATTGCCCATGCTGAAAGTATATAAAAACATCGTTTTTTTTAGGTTGGCAACACTTTTTTTCATTGTGATACAAAGTTTGAGCACGATCCGTTGAAATGTTTCCGTGCAACAGCTGGATAAGTAAGTCTACCTCACTAATGCTCCAAGATTTTTACAATTCACGAAGCTATTGAACAAAGAGTTTGCTTAAAATTTTGTGTTGCGAACGAAATTTCATGTGCTGAAGCGTTCAAAATGTAAGAAAATCTTTTGGGGAATCAGTTTCATCAAAAACCCGTGCATATGAGTGGTACCAAGCCTTCAAGGAGGGCTGGGAGATCGTCCAAGACATGTCGTATTTTCTTTTATATCTGTGGTCTGGTGCATCATGAATTCTTTCCAAAGGAACAAACAGTCAATTAATAATACTATTTGGGCGTACTAAGGCGTTTGCGTGAGAAAATCCATTGAAACCGGCTAGAATTATGGAAGAATAACTCGTAGATGTTCCACGACGATAACACATCATCTCACAATGCCACGATTGTGAGCGAATTCAAAGCCAAACACGCAATAAATACCCTCGATCAACTACCAAACTTGCCTGATGTAGCACCGTCTTACTTTTTTTTAATCCTCAAACTTAAATTGCCACTCTGTGGAACCCATTTTGAGTCTATTTAATCCATAAAACAAAAAATGTGAAAAAGTGTATATAAAAAATGTTTCGAGGACTGGGGAAAAAGTTGGGATATGTGTATTGCATCCAATGAAGCTTACTTTGAAGGCTACAAAATAAACTTGAATGATTAAATATTAAATTTGTGTTGTATTTAATAATGCCGGGTACTTTTTTCAAAATGTAAGCTCATCACAAGATTCTCTTTTTTCATAAATCATTCATTACATTAGAATACCCGTAATTCAAAAGCCGACTTATAGTCTCCAAATAAAACACAAACACTTAACAAGTCATTCTGAATCCAAGGAATTACTTTAGAATTAGATTTTACGATATCAATATAAGACAATTACGTCAAATGTACTCTAAAGTTAAATTTATGGAGTATCAACAACTTTCTAATAGTTTTCCTAAATACTATTAAGTTTCTTCATCATCTTTCAATCTTTTTTTTTTGATCGTAAGGATGGGTTTTTGCACGAGACAGACTTAAAGGAAGCATTCCATAAAACTGTTACAAAGTTTTATTGCCTTATTTTTTATCTAATTGTTAATATTTTTTTTTACTTCTTTGGGATGATCAATAACAAAGAATAATTTCGGCGATTTAGGGGGTAAGTTATAAGTATGAGTACTGGACTTAAGTAGAGTTATAAATCATAGCAACGTTTTAACTTTGTATTTTTAATATATTCATATAACTTTTTACATCTTTGGTTATTCTCAATAGCAAAGAATAATTTCGTCGATTTAGGGGATAAGTTATAAATATAAGTGCTATAAAGTTAAGTAGAGTAATACCTAGTGATGAAAATCATGTTTATGATGGGCGTGTAAAAAAAAACCCCGAAAATCAACAATGTAACTAGTGTTGAAACTCGGTCCAGCACCGAATTTTTTTTTTGGTTTGGTCTTAAGTGATTTTTTCTAGATCATGGACCGATTTTTTTCGGTCTCACTTTGTAGACCGATTTTGATTCCCTCTCACTTTATGGACCCATTTTTTTTGGTCTCAATTTATGGACTGTTTTTTTTTGGTCTTATATATTATGAGAGACCAATTTTTTTTTAGATGAACTGTCATTCATTTATTTTTTTTAAATATCAAAAGTACACGATAAGTTCAGAACAAAGACTGTACACATATAAGATTGAAATCAATAAATTAGCCTTTGCCATTTACGTGGCGTTTAAATGTTGTCCGTCTTGACTGCCGGATAAAAATTAATGCGAGTTATCTCTTTATAAACTTCTTATAATGTCATTGTACTTGAAAAAAAAAAAAATAGGATGTCATGTTATAAACAATTTATCAGTCTAGACCGATTTTTTTGGGACCGAACTAGACTGAATTTTTCCTTCGGACCGATCTATACCGAACTTTTCCTATGGACCGATCTAGACCAAATTCATATATGAGACCGGTCCATACCGAGCTTTTTTATTTGACCGAATTAGTTCTGGTCAAAGGTTTCCATACTGAAACCCACCACTAATGGTAACCCTGACAATTTGAAGAATGTTTTGTAGGAGATCAGCTACAATTAGCAGTGACAATGGATCAGGGAAACAAGGAAATAAAGATAGAAATTGGAAAGAGTTACTCTGATATCGATTCCCAATTTTAATCAAAGTCTAACAAGGACTTACAATTATAACTTAGTATCCTCACGATTGTTTTTCAGGTTTTCGAATATATTATTAATTGTATCTATTTTAGAAAGGAGGTTGAGTACTCCGGAATAAAATAATAATGACAAATGCTATGGAAATGAAACTTCATTCTCCAGATTATCAATTCCAGACAAACAAAACAAAACAAAAACGGGCCAGCTAAAAAATACACACAGTTTATATCCCTGTTAATAACTAGGCGCGTGTGCTCCATGAAAGACAATGAGTAAGAATGAAGGTTTGCTCGTGAGTTTTAAGTGTAAGTCCACGATGGGATTGGAGTAGAATTGAGTATCGACATTGAAGTATTTAATTCTAGTGGTATTTGTGTTTATTTCCTTCCTCTCAGGGCTGATAGCAGCTGATCTAATACACAAATAATCCTATCCTGGGATCCAATCCTTAAACAAAAACAGATGTACTTGAAATACCGTATCTCGTCTCGGGTTTTTTTTCATAGAAAGGCTCATCAAGGACGACCAGGCAATCTGCAAGGAATGTAAAAAGAAAAAAAAAAAGAGGAAGACAGAAACACATATTTTCAGGTATTGCAGTGCCCTGGAGCATATAATACAATAAATTAGCCAAGGTGTGGAGTGCCAATTGGGTGGGAAAGCATCGAACCACGAACTCTTGTATGATTTTGGGAAGCTAGCGATCTAGCACGAGTGGCCTCGAATGTTGTAATCAAAAGTTGTCTGTAGCACAGTACCATAACGTTTTTCCAACGAATCGTTTAGCTTTGGCTGCACTAAACGAGTTCAGTTGGACAAGGTTGGCCGAGAGGACAGAAGATTTATAGGGAGTACAAAGAAAAAATTAAGGCACTTTGTAGAGTTCTTTTTTTTCCCCGTCTCTTCTTTTATAGATATTTCTAGGCTAATAAGTTGTAAAGATATGTTAAAGAGTACTTTTGAAAAATATGAATAATGATTTAGGGGGGAAGGAAGAGAAAAAAAAAATTGCTGACTAATCTTTTGATATTTTATATTCATGTTACACAGAGGCACTAGCATTGTTGTGCTTTGCCGGCAGTTTCTTTCTTGTTCTAATTTATTTTCTTTTCATATATCAATGTGTTTTTGAAGTTTCAATGCAGTGATTGGTGCCATACTATAAGGAAATGTGTTCGTAGGTTATATTCTTTTAATTATAATTTAAAATTGTTATTAACGGCTGTATTTTATGTATTTATGTTAAATAAATTAATAAGAGAGAGAAAAAAACACAACTGAATACTTGGTTTCTTTTATATAGAACAATGTTCAGAGCGTTGCTAACTTTAACCATTTGCTGGGCCCAAAAAATTATCAACACCGTTATATAATTACTTATTATATAAATAGGTTTATTTACATATATAACAGCAGAAGGTACTCCGTTTGTAGGGCTGAATACTGGGAATCGAATCAAAGGATGAAGGTAGAGTAAAAGAGACAGAGAGAAAGATGTAGAAAGAGAGAAGGATAGAAAGAGAGAAGGATAGAAGGATAGAAAGAGAGAAGGATAGAAAGAGAGAAGGATAGAAAGAGAGAAGGATAGAAAGAGAGAAGGATAGAAAGAGAGAAGGATAGAAAGAGAGAAGGATAGAAAGAGAAAAAGAAACTGAGGTTTTATTTCGGTCAAAAACAGGCTCTTAATGACCTTATAGGTCTAAAAAATACGATAGAAACATGCTTGGTTATTTTATCCGTTTACTTGCTCAGTTTTAGACTGATATGTTCGATCAATTTGATTGCCATGTGTGATCACAAAAAAAAAACAGACTTATAAATATATATCAAATTATTTTGGGGGCTTCAACAACTTTTAGTGTAGTTGAAGTGCCCCTAAAAGTGCCCATAAACGCCACTTGGCTGACAATATACTATTAGGCCTTGTAATATTTCTGAATGGATTTAGTTTTGATCATAAAGAGTCAAGTTTCCGTTCTTAGTACAATTTCCCGACTACTTTGGGCCAAAACAACGCTTCCTTGGAAGGATGTTTTGTTCTTAAAATTCACTATGATGATCTTTCTTCCCCTATGACCTCATTTACTTTTTCCAATAATGGTTCTGTTCAATTAGAGACAAAAAAATGTATGGAATTGCATACATTGTTTTTGCAAAAAATAAAATAGATTTAATTAAAGTTTCTTAATTGAAAAAAAAAAAAAGTTCATAATAGGGATCTATTCACCCAAAATTTGGACATCTCATCCTCAATTTTAATAACGTGTTCGAATTGGGCGTAAAAACCGTCCCTTAGACAAATCTTTTCTAAATGATGTCCTCATTGCCATTTTTGCCAATGATTCCCTCGATACGAGGCCTAAAGGATTTGCATGCCTTGACAACGTGGAGAGACTTTGTTGTAGTACTGGATGCTGGAAGCCTTCAAGGAGTCGATGATCTTGTGTGACTTTCTTCTCTAAAAGAAGTACTCCATGGGATTCATATAGGGGGAGTCAGAGGGGCAGGTCTGGGGGTGTCAAACTGACACCTTCTCTTCTTTAGACAAGTTTTGGGTCTTGCAGGGCGGTTGAGAGGGGCTGAGTCTTGTATAAACAAGAACTCGAGACCATTTAACTCAGCTTCCAAATTCACAGTACCTGTCGGTGCCCACACTCTCCCTTGGATCAAAGAGGATGGGGACATGACACTGTCGTTGCTTCTAAAGTATCCCAAGGGGCATTTGCTCTCTCGGCAGACAACCACTTGTCGTTCTGGATGTTGTGGGAACTGTCAAATGTCCATTGTTTTTCCTCCAAATAAAAAAATGATTCGGTTACCATGATACTTTGAATACATCAGCAATTTTCTTCTGTGGGCAACCCAGATAGCCTTCTTTTTGTCTGTAAGGATATGTCTTTTGTAGAGGAGGTATGCCTTCATCTTTAGGTCAGTTTTTATGGTCCTGGTGAATGTTTGTCGGCTAAATTGACGCTTTTTGGACAGAAAGTTAATAAGAGTCCCATGAGATACCTTCAAGGACCGTTTAAGGACTTTGATGAATCTGGGAGTGCGTTTTTTTACCATTCCAGGCATGTGGGCTTTTCTTATATATCCCATTTCTCCTTCTTGCAGTTGTAAACGTCGTAGACTGTGCTTTTTGGATACCCAAGCAGCTTCTTGATGTACGCTGGTCCATGTTCGGGCAAGCCAATTTGATGATGGTGTTACTCAGGGTCTCCTCTATCTTAAAAACTTGTCTCGAATTTAAAGTTGTTCACCTAACTTTTAGATAACACTCAACATCTCCCTTTAAAATAAAAATAACCGAGTTAAATTTATTTCTTATTGCTCAGAATGTAGTTAAAGATGGTCTTGATTTACCTGAGTGACCCTGTTTATAACCTCCAAAGGGATGTAACTGTCTCTAGCTTCTTGTTTAAGAAATGGTGCATAATCAAAAGAATTTAGGCAGCGCCCTCTACGGAAGCGATTGTTATTATTATTAGAACCTACCTATAAGTTATTATTATAATTGTTTTGATAATAACATCGGATATGTCATCACCTTTATTGCATCTCGCAACCTCTTCTCCGAAAAGAAGCAGTAAAACGACCAAAATCCTTTTGTAGTTGGCCAATTCTCCCAACTTTTGAATTTTTCTTGAATAAAAGTTATCACTTTTCACAGCCTAATAAAAACTAATTTGTATCCAATCAATCAAAGTTAAGAACACTGATTAGAGGAAAAGAAGAAGAACCATCGACAACTGACAAAAAATATATTATAAATTTTAGTTTTTGTGTTATTTCGCTAACACAAAAATATAAAGTGTATTTTGTGTTCATCTGTCGATGTTTTTGCTTCTTTTCTCCTCATCAGTAGTCTGAACGTTGATTGTCTGAATTATAATTAACTCCTTTTAAACTGTGAACAATCCTAAACAATCATTGAACAATAGTTCCATAAAAATTGGCTAACTACTAACTAGGCTTGGAAATTGAACGGAAAAATGAACAGAGTTCACACCTTCCGTTCATTTTTGAACTAATGAACGAAAAAAAGCCTTTATATGATTTAAGACTTATATTTGCCCCAATATGATCTTTCAAATAAAATCTATCAATTTCTCATTCCTTTATTAAGACAATCAATTTAAGCTACTTTAAGTACAATTTGCGGCACACTCAAAGAGTTAATAAGAATTATTTGATGATAGAAATAAATGATAATTGTCGCTGAATATAAATGTAATCCACACTCAATTTTGAGTGCTTGTTTCTGTTTTGACAGACCACACATAGAAAATTAAAAAAAAAAAAAAATAATGAATGTGACTTTTAATGAGGTTTGGCAACAACCGACTGTATATTAATAAAAAAGGGAGATTACATTTTTAAAGCAATGCTCTTCGAAACTCAATAACTCCGACCAATGCAGAGTACTTTCTCAAGTACACTTATATTGACAAGCTCTGATTTCACTCCAATTTGTTAGCATGTCCTGGGGATATTTGTTTTTATCGTTCTCTCAAAACTTTATTCTTCCATGTTTTTTCTTTCCATAATTCAAAAATGAACGACTGAACGGAAAAAAGTGAACGAATGAACAACGAATGGATACTTTTTCATAAAATTAACAAAAAAAGGACATAATGGAATCGCCATAGTTCATGGACAGCAGGCTCGGGAGTTATTCTTTTGAACTCAATGTGTGTACGTTCGCGCCCCGGTGATTCCTAGAGAAAGAAATAAGTATATGTATATGGATTTCACCAAAAGATTCCTAGGTTAGACGGAGTAATTGTAATACTATAATGTTTACTTATACTTAATCAGTGCAACTCCATCTAACCAATTAAAGGAACATTAAAAAAGAAAAAAAAGGGAATAAGGTGGACGGTTCCAAGCTTGCTACTAACTGATTTCTGTTTGTCTGTTTTTTTCAGGGGAAAAGTTGTGTGATGCAATAAAGTTAACAACGTGTGAGATAACGCTGTGTGGAACAAGCACGCAATGCAACTATTTATGTAGCTTTGTTGCAAAAGTTATGATATTTCTTTCATTATTTAAAAACTCTAGTCAATTTCCTTTACAGCACAAAAAACGATATCTAAATTGCATTTACGGTTTTTTACTAAAGTGGGCCTCAAAGAAATGGTTATTTTTCAGGTTCTAAATAGTTGGCAGGGCGCAAGAGTGCGTACATTTAAGTTTGATTTTATGTAACTATAGATTCTTAGGGTCGTTTTAACACCAGAAAAACTGCCCATACTTCCTGTTCTTGCTTAAATGAGCAAATCAAAATTACATTGTTTAGTTATTTTTGGGTTTATTTATACTTTTTTGTGCCTAATGAAGTCATAGATATCTGTTTATATTTGAATACACAAGATTCTGATTGGAGACTTCTTGGTTAATTTTTCTAGGGATATTTGTTTGAATGGATCGTATGTATTTGTTGTTCGTCTTTAAGCCCCTGAACACCCGTTTTGTTCCGCCAGTTGAACTGATGTTAATCCTACTATCATCGCCAAGGCTTTTAAGGATTAAGTGATAAAATTCAATGCAAAAGATCTAAAATCACAAGATCTCTGTAGCCAATTGGGATCACCTTTTCAAAAGATAACAGGGTCCGAAAACTTTTCCCGCAAAAGAACGATGGTTTCATTGGTTGTGCGTCACGTAGCGACATCTTGTTAAAAGTAAACGTAGTCCAGATCAATACCATCTAATTCTGTCTATAAAATATCATTAATCATCCTGTTATCTCTCGAAGAGGTGATTGCAATTGGTCACCGAGATCTTGTGATTTAACACCTTGCAAATTCTTCCTTTTGGGCTACGGTGAATATAAGGTTAACGTCAACACCCGCACGTAGCTTCAAAACCTCAAAGATGTAATTCGTGAAGCTATTGAGCGTATACAAGAGTCACTTTGCGATTTGGTGATGGAAAATGTCATAAAAAGGATACGGTACTGTATTTGTTCTCCCTTATTATTGAAATACCTTTTTCTTTACATTCAAATAAACATCCGATCATTTATCTCAAAAAATGCCATTTTTCTTTGAATATCAAAATAACACCTCTTATTGGAAAAACTTATATTATGTTATTTTTTTCCTCAACAAAGAATAAAATACTTCGTAAATCATTATTTTGCATAAATTAACATTTTTCTTACTTTTAAAAAACATTAGTAAAGTTGTTTTTTCTAAACCTACTCAATGGAGAAAAAAAGGAAGTAACTAATCAAAATTTTGATCTTTCCTTTTTGAAAAAATATATAAAGGTTGATTCAAAACGAGCGGTTTTTGGATTGTAGAAATAAAGCACATAAAATATTATATTACGGTTAAAACTTTATTAGGAACCGAAAAAACAATCCTTTACAATTCTTTCTAGAAAATAATCCCCTTCATATGTTGGCCGCAACTGGCCTTTAAATGGTCCATTCTTTGGCGCCAATTTTCGATGATAATCGAGCATTTTGACCAGAATCTCACGAATAACTCGCTCAATAAATGTTTCAAATGCTTCAATCGTCGCAGGTTTATCCACATAGACTTTTACTTTTTGGGCCTCATCACAGAACAAAATTTGGCACGGAAAAAACGGATTTTCTTGGATACGTTCAAGAGCCCATTCACTGAACACACGACGCAAACGAAGGTCCGGCGGCTTCAATTCTTGCATGAGCTGTATTTTGTATGCCTTTAAACCCAAATCTTTCTTCAAAATGCGCCAGGTTGTTGCAAACGACAAGCCAAGTTGTTCAGAGCGGTGGTGAATCGATTCTTCATGATCTTCGGCTACACTTTCGGCTACAGCTGCAATATTTTCTACGCTGCGAGCTGTACGTGGACTACCAGACGACGGGACATTCCAGCAAGTTGCTGCCCCTTCAAATTTTTCGATTATTCTGCGAATTGTGGATTCTGAAGGTCGACTATGTGGACCATAAGTTGGGCGTAATTTGTTAAAAACTTCTTTCATAGAACCCTGATTTTCATAGTACAATTGAACAGTTTGTAACACGTTGTTGTGGCGTATATCTTTCCATGAAGAATTGTAAAACAATACTGAGTAAAAATGACGTATGAATTTGACAGAACTCACGTGTGCCTGTCAAAAAATCCCTACTGGAAAAAACAGCTCGTTTTGAATCACCCTTTATAAATATATAAAAAGGATACGTGCTATATGTGGATCATCATATTTTTCTAACTTTTTTCTCTTTTTTTGTTTAATAGGACAATTTTTAGGGGGAAACACAAGAACATATGAAACACTTTTTATAGTTTAAAAAATGTCTATCAAAATTATTTAATGCAAAATAACTAAAAATTTCCTAAAGATGAGCATGTAGGACCAGGCATAGGTGATTGTCATAAAATCGAAATTGGAAAAAAGTAGAAAGTCTAACCGGTCTATTGCGTAATGAACCTTATAACTAGTGTTGTGCACGTTCTTATTTAAGACTGAAGACTGTAGTTCCCACCAGTTCAGTCTCGATCCGGTCCAGTTTAGTTTTGAATATCAGACTTTAGGTCCTTGATAAGCCCACTTAACTGTATTTCTTTTTTAAATCAGCTTGTAATAAAATGCTCCTTCTAGTTTTGTGTCCTCCACTCTGTAGACCACAAAGACAGAAACTTTGGGCTATAAAGGTTATTTTCATTCTTTATTTGGGGTAAAAGCAATCAGAAAAACATCATCTCAATGCAAGAGCAACCATTTATTGATATTGTTATTAATTATTTCTATTAGTGAGATAAAACTTATCGAAGTATGTCAATTGCCGGCTTTGAATCGTTATAAAATACATTTAATCTTCTATAGTCATGAAATGGACATTGAGTGCAATGGAGAAACGATAATTTAAAGTCAAACAAAAGAGTTTAATGTATGTACGCTGAATGTAAATATATTTATAAAAAAATTATCGTTTAGTAGTAATATTAAATATGATTTGCTTACTGTATGATTTGGACGATTTTCAATACTGAATATTTTATTTATTCATTTATTATTAAAACTGTACTAAAGGCAGGAAAATAAATAAGAAGCTAAAAAGTCGTGGATAATTTATTTAAAAATGATTGACTATACAGGTGTGTTCCTTTAAGACGAGAAACTTGATTTTTGGCTGGTAATAATATGAAAAAGGCATTGTCATCTAGATTAAGACAGACGATTTTCACTCAAACCATTCCGCGTTGTTCAGAACAGTCTGTTCCAGCTTGCCCCATAACTTTTATCAGCTGCTCTTGATGAAGTTCTGATAAAAGTTGGTTCAAGGGTCAACTATGGTGGCATTCAACTGGTCCTTGCTCCTAAATTGGATGCTACTAGTGCAATTTCCAACATGACCTGCTCGATCGTCCTAAAAAAATGTTGTTCTTGCATTGTTCCACTGACTTTCGCTACCCTACTCGCTGTGTAGAACATATTCCAAATATATGAGCTCAAATTCCTCTAGTGTTTCCTCCCTTCCACTTTCCTCTCCAGTGCATCCTTCTTCTCCTGGAGACTTTGAATGATGTCCACTAACTCTTTCACTTGCGTCTTGGACGCCATCTTTTTATTTTTCTACCAAACTTCCTTTCTTGGTCATAACGGAGTCAACACGTTCTGCCACCGAAGACGTCTTATTCAACCAAAAACCCTATGATATGGGTGCTGACAAAAATACCAAGTACTGAAGGACAAAGTCATCAGCGGGGTTGAAAGCCAGTGATGGGGATCGACAACAGGTTCACCTGTCTTTTTATTTCAGGACTCAAAAAGTACCTTTGCTCACAAGGACAAGAAGAATCTCTCTTGCTCAAGGAGGGAAACGTTGAGGTTAGTAAAAGTTTCTATTTCAGTTTTCTCTGCCTAAAAAGGTCTATGTTTATTACAGTCTGCGTTTCATGAACTCTACCGGGACAAAAGCACTTTAGGTAATCCAGAACACCCTAATGTAGTTTATCTTTGACCTTCCTCTCCATAAATATGGGAAGGCAGAGATCCGGCTAAAATGACGTTCTACAGTAATTATAGGCATGTAATAATTTGATGGACGAAGAATGTATATATTTAATGATTCAATTTTATTTTTATTATTAGCTAAATGAAAAGTTATTGTTCTTCTATTCCATACTTTTTATGTATAAAGGTTTGCCAGATAAGTTGAGAAAATAACTTATATTAAGCTTATAAGGTAGACCACTAATTTTTGAGCATTTGTTAGCTACAATATTTTTACCATTCAGTTATGTATAATTAAATGATCGACCTTGTACCATCCAGCTTTACCATTGTACTGGTAATGGACATCTTCAGGGGCTCCACAGACGAATTCTCATACTCGACTCTACCCCAAGATAAAATGGCATGGATTCAGAACGTTTACACGCCAAAAACAAAACCAAAAGTGTAAACATTTTGTGGCCAAGAGCTATCGTGCACTTTTTTGGTCTTGTGGACAAGTGCACTTTCGTGTAGGAAGGTGAAAAAGTCCTTGGGTTACTCCATCCATTCAGAGAATGTAAATTAAAAGTGCAAAACCAGAGTCAGTACAAAGGCAAACTGGGACAAAGTGCTTTCCCAGGCCTGGCGAAGTTTTCGAACGTTACGTGGCCAAGATTATCAAGGACCACCCTGCACATATATTTAGTTTATTGATTTGATCTATGTCGGAATTCAAGGTATATACGTGAGGAAAGTGAAAAGCCTTCGGCCTGACAATGAAAAACTAGGCATATAGTTTTAGTTAAATAATGACTTGATTTCTCCACATAATTCTACAAACTTGATCCATCCCCTCTCCCAGATCAGTATTCCTTCCTGGAAGGAAGAGTTGGAAGGTTATGAAAACATTCACGTACGATATTTTGAAAATATAAAAGAAGAAGTTTTTTTATATTTAAATAGTCAAACATATACCTATATATACAAAAATCAGGCCTGTAAAATTGATAAACCCTAATTTTTATAAAATGATTTAATTCCAGTATCAAGCTTATCACAGAATTCTTTTTTAGGTGTAGGAGTACATTCGACTATTTGAATATAAGAAATGGGTGTTTATTTCATAAGAATGTCACAAATGGTTGAAAAATCCCCTTTTCAACTTAAGTTATACCATTGTTGTAATTCTCAGTTTTTCTACCCAATTTGTAGCGGGTGCGCTTGTGCATTCGCTTACAGGTTTCTAGTGTTATATGCCCTAGTAGAGACAAAGAACCACAAATCAAACATAATTAAATATTAAGTAACTTCAAGTAGTGTGGTGTGAGTCCTAATTTATTTGGTCTAGTCCAGGCTTAGAACTGGTCATATCGGTCTTTAAAACTGTTGGTTGCTTGGGAGCAGCCCATAGGTCAGTCGTTCCTTGGGATTGGTCCTTAACTGTCGGTCTCGGAATTTTTTATAAAATATCCATTTTTTATTACGCCAAATAAAATATATTATAAGATATTTACATTGGACATATCTTTGAAAAAGTATTTCCATTTTCATTATAACACAATATAGTACGAATATATTACTTAATTAATATGATTGATTATATTATATAACGGAATAACTAAAAAAAAGAAACAAAACCCTCATTGACGTCACGAGGGATCGATTTTACCTTCTTTAAGGACCGACAAGTGGAACAGGACTGAACAGTGGCCATCGGACTTATAAGGACCGACAAAAAACTAACTCCAAGGTATCTCTCCCCAGTCCCCACTCTTTAACAAGCGAAGAAAATCAGAGATACATAAAAGTCCACATTTTTTTACTTCCGACTATGTACTCAAGTACTACATCCAGGGCCGGTTGTAGAAGGAGAGGAATTTCTTTCAGGGTCCACTCTTGATTAGATCCTGTTCTGGAAAGAGTTAGTAAATGAAAAAATAAATAAAAAATTGACTTTTGGTTCGAAAAAGAAGTTGTTTTACACAGAAAAAGATAAATAATTTAAAAAGAACAATGAAGGCTGGCATTTTACAAAAAAAAAAAAAAAATGTCATTAAAAAAATTAGAACAGTCTTTTTTTTTTCTACTAAAGAAAATGTCATTTGAAAAAGAAAAGGATCCTGCACTTTTTTTTCTAAACAAGGGAAAATATTCTATAAAAAATCCAATCTTTGGCACAGGCTCCGATCATTCTAAAACCGGTCCTACCAGGTGGTCCATTGAAATCTGAAAATTTACTAATATAATAATGAATAATCAATAAAGATTGAGTGATTCAAATTAATTAATATTTCAACATATTAAAACATAAACTATTAGTCACAATAAAAATAAATCTGAGTTCTCTAACTGACGAAAAAGAACTCGAGAAAAGGACACTTGAACGTGTTCCACATTTTTTTATTCGCGCACTCAGCATGTCAATAGGGCTTCTCGAGTTCATTTTTACAATCAAAACGCTATCTACTGTAACCCCAGTTGACATACTGGCCCACAGGTTGTGTTGTGTGCCAACACTATTAAAAAACGGGTTTTAGCACACCGCCAACTCATGTAATATCCTCAAAGAGACGCTATCCACTGTAACTCTGGTTGATATCTCGGCCCATGGGTTGTGTTGTGTGCCAACTCAACTAACAAACGGGTTGTAACCCACCGCCAACACATGTAATATTATCAGAAACGGCATTTACTCTAGCATCAGTTCATATCCCGGCCCACAGGTTGTCTTACGTGCCAACGCGACCAAAACATATGTTGTAATCCACGGCCAATTCCTGTAATATCATCAGAGACGCCATCCACTATAGCCCCGGTTGATATACCAGCCGTGCCAACGTGTTACGTGCTTTGTTACGTCCCAACACGACTAACAAACATTACAAGCCTTTTTTTGTCTAGTTGGCATGGGATATCAATCGTGACTATAGTGGATGGTGTCTCTGAATTGGCAGTGGATTAAACCCGTTTGATAGTCGCACACGCAACAACCTGTGGGACGGTACATCAACCAGTGTTACAGTGTATCACGTATCTGATTGTAATACATGAATTGACGAAGGGTACTTACTCTTAATCAAGCCCTGTGGACATGCTGTATATCCCATGAGCCAAGCATTAATTTGTGTCTCTGTAAAGGGTCTCGGAAGATAATGTGAAATCTATGAGATAAATGATTTTGAATATTAACTTTCCTTTACTGTTATTATGCAAGTTAACGGTCTTGTTCAGTAGTTATTTCAGTACGAAACATCAAATTGAAAATTCCTGCAATAGTGACCTCATAGACTATGATTGGTTGCGTGTTTTGTCAAAATCTGTCTGGCTTGCACAGGAGTTGGTACGATACATCAAATTGAAAATTCTAGCAAGACCAATTACATCATAGTCTAACATTATATTTGTATTAACCTTGGGTCATCTTATTATTTCTATGAAGACATTTTGGCTATCATATAAAAATGTACAGCTACGCTTTTAATAAAATATTACGAAGTAATATTATAATACAGTATTGAATAAAAAAACTATGTAGCATTGTGATATTATGAAATAATATATATAATTCATTTTAAAAATTCTGTATAAATAATATGACAATGATAGTTAGGGAGGACATAACAGATAAATAGCAGTGGGTATGATTGATTTATTTATCAAACTACTAGATGATTTCGGGCCTTTTTTTTTTTTTTTTTTTTTTTTTTTTGAAGAAAGGTTGCACGGTACAATACAGGTAAGGATGTGTTGGTTCTAAGACAAAAATAGATTTTTATATTAGAGGACGAGACTCAACCAGGAAATATGTTAGAAACAACAGCTGCACTATTATAATGGCAATAAATAGTACATAAATATAAAATAAAAAACTCATAATATTAAGCTAAGAAGAAATTGTTTACAGTGTAAATGTCAGGATATAATATTTAAACCTTAATTATTCCATTTCAAGACCTTTAAATCACGTTGTTCCCTATTCACTCTCGCTTAGTCAAATGGGAAATTGATTTTTACCTATTTTGAAGAAGTAATTCAAAGTTGGGAAAGTAACTACCAAGGGGTACATTAAAATGGAACACTTTGAACTTTAAACTTCAACAACATATAATCTATTAATTAACAATAGAATTTCAACAAATTAATAATATAAATTGGTGTGTGTCTGACCTCTACTAATTATTAATGTAGCCGGCCATATATCTTAGCGGCAGAGGAGGGCATAGCACCAACTGTGTATTTAGTCCTCTTTCATGTTGTCCCAGTGCTGACTAACAGTGTCTTTGAGAGCCATGGTGTTTGGATTAAGGACACTGTAGACCTACATATTTTGGGGTGCATGTCGAAGGGGTTGGCATCAAGACTGAACGGGAAAGGGGAAGCAAAGTGTCAAAAAAGAGGTAAAAAGAACTCAAAGGACTCATTTGAATGAGTCAAGCAAAGGAGGAAATTGATTTATTTCCTTTCTGGTGTCCAAAGTGACCTCTACACTCTCACAAGGCTCCATCCGCCTACTTTTTTGATAACTCTCTGGATCTGGAGATCTCTTGCATGTGCCCTCATGGACTTTTGGAGAATTGCTGATGGCGTAGACAGTGGTCCTGGAGACGCCCACCTGCTTGAAGTGCACAAATTCGTTGATCCCTTTCAAGTGTCCTTTTCTCGACTTGTACGTAAGCTAGATACCTCAGGATTGTTTTATTGTAAATGATTGTTTATGTTAGGATATATCGAAATATGAATTAATTTCAACCACTCAAACTTAACTAATTATTGCATTAGTAAGTGTTCAGATTTCAATGTACCACCCGGGACTATTAACTTAATTGCCTTGTTTAAAATTTCTAAAATTATAAAGACCATATAATCATATAACGAGGGCATTTTTCCTTTTCCCATATGAGTAAGTTATTTTTTATGTGTACAATAATAAATAAAAGTTAAAGCAAGGGCTGAATAAATATATTGTGTTTACCTTTTCTTAACTAGGATACACTAAATGTGATCTAAATTGGCCTTCCACACATTTTATTTATTACTAATATTAAGCTTCACAATCGTTTTTTTACGAAAATTTTAAACAAAAACAGCGAACATCGTCGAATGTGTTTATTTCATAGTGGTCATAGAGTGACGATGATGCTGAGCAATAACAAGGGAAATTATTTGACGTTGCATCAGCAGACGAGAGAAAAAAAAATTGTTGACCAAAACAATCGAAAGCATAGTTTGCAAGGAAACTGACAAAGTGTTTCAAAGAGTTTCAAAAATTCCACCAAGAATGCTATGCCCCGAGAAAGCAATTTAGTTTTAAAAATTTGTATAGCTGTTGTTTTAAGAATCTATTAATGATCATGTCTTTGATTCATCTCTTGAATCTTATTTTATTTACAAGTCAATAATTATTGATTCTTGAATTGAACTATGGTTAGAATAATCTCCCAAATCCATTATTAACATTTTGAAAGGTTAAATAAAGTTTTATTGAAATTTAAAAATTGGAATGAAATATTAATATACTTTCAATAATACTTTATATTCCTATAGACATCTCTAAATTGATATAATTATGGTAATAAATTATTATTATTAAAATAAACATTTTAAAAATAAGAATATTTGAAGCGCCCTCTATGTTGTTAACATATCTAACTATTACAATTCGAATGTTTTGGTCAAATATTTCTTTTTATTTGAGGGTGTCAACTTTTTGTTACATCATTACTCAATATATTTTATCTCTAGGATTTATTTCCAAAGAATTAACAGCGAAAAATATATCTTAATACAAATTATATTTATTCCCAATCAGCTGTGAGCAGCTTTGGCAGTGTGGGCAGGAGCGCCGTCTTGTTGCAGGACTACATTATCTTGCGGGGAGTAAGACCAAACCCATGGGATGCTATAGATTTTATTTCCTGCATCAAAAAGGGTACAAATCGGGTTCCAAGATTCACGTTCAGACGCCATTTTCTTGATAGCTTAAAAAAATTGAAATTTCTTCAGTGTTATAAAGTGTTCAACATGCCTTACTTGATTTATGTCCGTTTATGAAAACCCAACAGAACCTTTCCCTCCATTTGCCAATAACCTTGTCTTCAAATTTCAGTGTAAGTTGGTATTTTTCAATTTCTAGCAAGTTTCAACAGGTTATGCTATGGACTCAAATACAATAATTACAAATGTGGTGCATCAACATAAAAATAGCTTTGAATAAAATTCAAGCAAAGGAGAAAATCTCAATTTATTTTGTGGCATGATATATATTTAAATGAAGGCCCATATTGAATAGAAAAAGTTTGAGTAAACTGTAGGCTTATTTTTTTTAATGTTCTTTCAGTTAGTTAGATGGAGTTGCACTGATTCAGAATAAGAAAACATTATAGTATTACATTTACTCCATTTATACAGAAAATATATTTCTTCCTCTAGGAATCACCTGGGCGCTAACGTACACACATTGAATTCAAGAGAATAACTTATCCCGAGCGCGTTGTCCATGAGCTACTGCGATTCCATACTATAGGCTTAGGATTCAAATTACTGGTACGATTTAGGATACTTGAGAATATTAGCTATAAATTGGAACCTATATTTTATTTAAGAGACTTTTATTTGCTCAGATATGCCCCTTTTCAAATAGAATTTGTCATTCCTTCATTGTGACAATCAATTTAGCCGTATTTTACGAGTGCAATTTTCAAAAATCGTCCCCTCAATCAAACTAAAACTAAATTTGAAGGCCCTTGAGGCGTAAATTTAGGCCTGGGCCTAAATTTGACACTCCTCTGAGGAGTAGAACACACCCTCTCCTCCAGACGTGTCTAGATAGAGTAGTCCAAGGGGTTGGTGTCTGAAGAGAGGGAGGCCACATGTTGAACTCCCAAAAGTAAAGGAAGTTGCCTCTGAGGGAGGCTTGTGTTTTTGTTGCGTGATGCCCCGTAACTCCGTCTTGGACTGCTCCTTTCTCTCCGTATAATGGGAGGGCAGACTCCACAACGCCCCTGATCAGGGTTATGGCTGGATTTTTGTTCAGGAGACATGTCTCACTCAAGGATAGACATTATCTTGATGTTTATTTGTAATTTAAAGGCTAGTCTGCTGATTCATAGTGGTATAAACAGTGAAAAAAAGTTTAAACGGAAAAGAATAAACTTTTCCCAAATTTTGTTGGCCTTGAGAAAATTTAGAATCATCTTTACTCTGTTTAACCGTCTCAGCTTCCACTATTCAGAGATAAGATGCCTTGTTGTCTTCCTCTGTGATTTTGCACCAATGTAATTCCGGATTGAAAATAATAAAATGGGATAAGATCAAACCCTGAATATGCACATACTGTATTAAAATTGCACTTAAGTACACTGTATTTTCAAAAAAAATTTGGGGAAAAGCCGGGAAACCTGAATAATTAGAATCCATCGCTGACCATTGCCCTTTTTTGATTTTACAACTCGGTCACTGACTGTTTGTGGAGAAAGTTATAAAAAGGAGACTAGCCTAACAAAGTTGCACTATGGGCAGCTTATTTTATTCGATTGAACGTTTCATAGTTACTTAAACTATTTTGAACAGAGGCCTTTGCAAACCATTTTCACGAGACCCCAATTCTGATATGGTAAGGGATAAGAATAACAATTTAGACTAGAGTCAGCATTTATTTATATATCTTTGGATATATTATTTATATTCTATTTTTTCTAGAAAACAAAGTGCTGCCCCTTTTATAAGTTTTCTTCCCGTAATTTCTCTAAGAAATAAAGTGTAACCACTGCAACTTTTATGCTGTGGAAATATGAACTTTATGTGTTTATACCGAGTGGTCCATAAAAACTGAAAACTTTGAATTTTACACTTCAACAACATATAATTTCAATAAAACTAAGACTCTAAATAGATGTGTGTCTGAGCTCTCTTAAGCAATAATGTAGCCTTCCTTAGCGGCAATAATGGCTTCCAGGGAGAGAAGGAAAGCCAGGTACCCGTTACGGATGTATTTCTCTGTCATAGTGCCCCATTGCTGGATGACAGTGGGGTTGAGGGTCTCAGTGTTTGTATGACGAAAACTGCTGGCCTTCCCCTTGACATTCACCGAAGTGGAAGCGGTTGGCATCAGGGATGCAAGAGGAGGGGCAAAAGTATTATAAAATACTATAAAAGAACTCAAAAGACTGACTCAAAAGAGTTTTTCAACGGAGGAGATGAGTTTCTTTCATTGCTGGTGCCAAAAGTGGACTCCCCACCAGACTGGGTAGTCTGGTGTGAAAGGCAGATATCTCTTACATGGGCCCTCATGGATTTGGAGGGGATTGACCTGCGTTATTTTCTTTAACTAATCCAGTTTGGCCTTTTTGACAGAACCCTTCTTCCTCTCCAACGTTTCTGACTTGCTAACTGCGTAGACATTGATCCTAGAGACGCGTAACTTCTGGAATACGCGGATGAAAATTTGTAGATCACGTTCAAGCGTCATTTCCTCGACTTTTACGTAAGCGCGAGAGCTCAGGCTAGTTTTGTTTGTAACTAATTGCTTATACTTTAATATATCAAAATATGATTTAGTTTTAATATGTCAACCTTAATTAATTATTGAATTACTAAGTGTTCAGATTTCAGTGGACCACCTAGTATAGTATAAGAACTGCTTAAAGTATGCTGGATTATTTCCAGGTGTTGTAATAATAGAGGATTGCTATTACTTTGCTCCTTGATTGTCTTACAAAGATTTCAAAGCTTTGGATTATATTTTTAGATTTTGTCAATGTTTTTCTAGCCTGATGCTATTATTGAATATTAAAGTGTAATATTTGACATTCACAGAACTTTTTTTTTTATTCATTAAAAACATTATAAATTAAAAGCAGTATTTATTACATAATCGTCCAACAATAATGTCATTTGTACTTAAACAAATATTTGAACTAATACAAATGATTATAGAACACTATTAAAAAATTATAATGAGATAAAACAAAGTTTGATAGACAAATTTACTGTTGCATTATTTTCTGGTGATCCGTCCTTTCATTCGGTGGACTATTTGACCTTATGCTTCTTTACATGCGTTTAATAAGTACCTCTCCATTTCTCATCAAAACTCTCCATCGTTGATATTGATCTCCTGATCATCGCCTCTATTCCTTGAAGTATTGGCTGGCTTTTTTTTGTACCTCGGCACCTCTTGCACAGATCTTCAGAGCGTTGAAGGAGTTATAAATATACTTTATTGAATTTTGTAACATTCCCGAACAACAACACGTTTTAAAGAGCTGATATCATGATAGCTGGATTGATTAATATTCAATAATATAACAGATATACTCCTTTGTAAATAATCCGTAGGATTTAAATCTTGAGAACAAAGTACCCTAATTTCGTTAGGCACTAATCGTATATTCGATTCCAATCAATGTTGAATGTTTTTTTTTAGGTATGACAGGATGCAGAATCTTTTACAGAAACCTAATTTTTATTCCTTATTCTGTTTTCAACGAATAAAGGCTTCACTACCGTCTCTAGGATGGTGTCTATCTAGGCTTGGAAATTCATTTTTACTCCTCGATTGAGAAAAGTCAGTGGAAGTCTCTTGCCTTTGAATGGAATTGCTGCCCAGACCATGAATGACTTGATTGATTTTTCTATTAATTATTATGTGCAATCTTAGAGATATGTTTGGCTAGGATTCTATGTCCTTAATTACTCTTATTAATCTCCACAGTGAAAGGCTTTTCGTCACAGGAAACGATATGCTCATCTCAAGTTTATTTTCTAATAAGGTTTGTAACTCTTTCTCTTCTTTTCCTTCTGGAAACCTCAGAAAATGTATGTCGGTGTCGGAAGCAATTCATCTTGAAATCATCCTTGACAACTCTCCTCATTGTTTTAAGACTCATTGTCATTGAATGAGCCATCCTATTCATTGATTCAACACAGTTTCTATTTATTCTCATTCTTACGGATATAACCAGGCCTGTAAGCGTTCCGCTATTTTGGGGTTTGGTTCAATTTTTCTTTTTTTCGTTCCGTTCTGCATTCCGTTCAACGTTCCAATTATAAGGTAGTACCAGGCTTGTACAGTATACATACATACACTAGCGCGCTCCTTTAATGAAGGTCTACAGTTTTTGAGGCATAAAAAGGCTTTCATTTTTTCCATCGTAAATTGAACTCCAGAATGAAATTTTTGATAGAACAATTCCCACATCCCAAATGATATTCTGTATAGTTATCAACTCTGTCTCACTAAAGAATTATCCTGAGAATAAACTAATATAACTTGACTGTCACCTGGGCTAACACTTTGATGCACGGAATTCTATAGACATGGAAGATGAAAGACATGGAAAGTGTTTTTGAACTTGAGTTTGATTAATTTTTTTTATGATTCCCATAGACATTTTAGACAAAAAAAAAAAAAAAAAAAAAAACTTTTGCCCCCCAGCCATACATGAAAGCTTTCATGTTTTTTAACATTCAATTTAATTTAGTGCTAATGTATACATAAGTTTTATTTCCACATAAGGGGAATATACGAGGATGGTTTGAAAAGTTTCCGACTTAATGAAGATACAATACATTTTTTCTGAAGGGATAATTAAAGAAATACAAGCTAAGCTGCATGCCTGATCATTTTATGTGTCTATAATTCCATGGTTTGATCCTTATTCCACATTTATATTTCCTCTTAGACATTTCAACAGGTGAATAAAAGAATATTATGAATAACTACAAGTACCTTCACATAAAAAAAAGTTTAAAATACTTTTATTTAATGAAAAAAACACGATTATTAATTATTCTAAGATATGTAAAAGTTAAATATGTTATATTCGAACAGAAGGCAAAGGAATAATTGGCTAACAACGTTGAATTTGCCTGTCACTCATTTAATAAGTGAATCATAATTTGCAATTCATAGTCATAAGTGCAATTCATCAATTGCCAATCATTTCATTGGCTCACTGATGCATACAAAATGTGCCTTGTCGCTATATAAAAATACCCCCCTCCCCGAAAATAGTTCTCCTTATAATTACAAAAATATTTGGTTGTAAAGCAGCTGAGATGTCATACCATTTTTATTAAATCAGCTGCAAGCAGCCGTGAGAGGAAGGAAATCAACACAAATCTCACTTAATATTTAGTAAGGACATAAAGGCTGGAAAATAAAACAACCCTTTCACATTGCCAATTAAAAAAGCCGCTCCCTATACACCTATATAGTGATGAAGATTGCGTGACTTTTGGGCATTTTTAATAGAAAAAATAAAAATCTATATTGTCTCCCTGCCAATTTGGAAAATGTTTTATAGGAGAGTAGTTTAGCTATCATGACATTTAGTTAAATTTTGATTAATTTTTGGTCAATTTAGTTTTTAATATTTATTAAGAAATTTAATAAAATAAGCTGGCTAAGTTGCGTTGAATACAGATTAAATAATATTCTGGGGGAAAAAATGAACTCTTCATGAGTTTTTAAGTAATAATAGATACTATTATGAAAAATAATTTAGATTTAAGGGGCTTAAAACAAGATTATAGATGCTTCAAATTCAAAATAATTGATTAATTGATAGATTAATGATTTAATTTTTTTCTGTGGAATATTAATGTTATATATATTCACGCAACCTAATTAGCTTATTTTACTAAATTTCTTACTAAATGTTAAAAACTAAATTGACCAAAAATTACTCAAATTTTAACCTTGTTTAAAAGCCATTTAAAAAAAATTGAAAAGTAAGGTTTATTCTAGAAGTTCAGCTAGGATATAAAACACTTGAGGAAAAAAATAAAAAAGATATTTGCTTCTATGTAAGGTCCTTCATTTTACTCGATTTTTTAGTGGTTATATACATTTTTTTTAAATTGTAATCAAGATAAAGTAATAAATAATTAATTTTTCAAATGCTAATTGTTTGTGTCAATTTACTATTTACTTTGATCTTCATCTATATAGGTTTTTAATGTCAAGATATGGTACTGAATCGGAGCTATACCCTTAAAACTATATTTTTTTTAAAGGCTTTAAAGGCCAAACCTTTAGAGGCTGAAAGTTTGAATGGTTATTATTGTCTTCGACGGCTTGAATAAAAATAATAAATGAGGGGTTCAGCCTGCAGGCATTCCATGACCTTCATTTTGTTGCATAGTTAATTATGTAGATTTTAATTTACTTTCTATATATAAAATATATGAATACGTAAAAAAAACATTTTTTACCAAATTCATTTTTGTTTTTATAATACCTAGAAGTAATAGTCTATTGATCGATAATTACTATTGCAACACTGACGTATTTATGTCGGAGCAAGTTGGCTGTCTTTAAATTAAGACAGAGGAATAAAAAGTGAATGGATCAATAAGATATATGGTGCGCCAACATAAAAACCATCTTAAACAAAAATGAAGAAGAAAATCTGAATTTTTGTTTTTACTCCCAATACACGAGGGTTGTCTGAAAAGTTTCCAACCTCATCATAAAAATGGAAGCATTTATATATAAAATCTAGTCCCATCCATCCAGTTTCTGTTGACTGTTACTCAATAAAGTTTCAGCCATTTTGGACTGCAGTTGTAATGTAACAGTCGTTTGAGTGAGTTAAGGTGAGTTTCTTTAGTGTAAATGGACAAAATCGAGGTTCAAGCTGTAATTATTATTATTTTTGAAAGTGTAACCTTGTCATATATTCAAACAATAGCAGACAGGCTTTCTGTGTTAAAATTTGTCGCGTCTAAGTCAATGCAACTTGGAGTATTTGAGCCACAAACAAAACTGTCTCGTGAACAATTATTATGCAGAGGCAAACGCAAAGTACTATTGGGACGGGTTACGGAGATGGGAGCATACCTGGGAGAAATCTGAGGAATTACAAGGAGACTATGTTGAAAAAAGAATGAAAAAATTAAGGAAAAAGGTTTGTATCTTTTTTATGCTGGAAACTTTTCATACCAAAAAGCTACAATTAAAATAGTCAAAGCCTTTTTGGGTATTATCCTTCTTGAAGTAGCATAAGTTTACCATATAAGTCACCACTCTCTAAAGCCTTGTTTACAAACTAATAAAAAGTAAAGCACGATTCGTGCATTTTGTTTCCTTTGATTCGTCAAGACTCGATGCAATCCTTTCTTTTATCCTACAAAATTATTATAATACGCTGCAGTGCAGTTTTGACTGGGAATCAAAAGAAAGATACACAAATCTAAACAGAATAAGATTTCTTTTTTAATTAGATAACTTTGAAACATACAATGAACTAACTAGCTGACTATTTCTGGCCCAACTATGAACTATATATAGAGTATAAGGTTTTCCTTCTTATCTTGTTTCGACTAAAGTTTAGTATTAAATTTTCCTTTTCTTTCACTTGGAAGAGAGGAATAAAATCCCTTATTTTTAAAGCTAAAGTCTGGTACTTTCATTTGATTTAAGAGACTTTATTGAAAAAAAAGCCAAACAACATATTAAGAAAAGCTTGGCTTTAATAATATAGATATACATTCATACAGCACAGTTTTTCATAGACATATTTAAGTCCAAATATATCCGTATTATTCAAATATCTTGGATGTGTTGAGATACCCAAGAATGTTAACCATAGCTTAAAACCTTTATTTACCTGATATGGCCCCTTTCCAAAGTAAATCACTCATTTTTTCTTTTTGTTTAAATTGTAAGGATCAATTTTTACCTACTTTACGTGGAATTTGTGACACATCAAGATGGTTAATAAGAATGAATTGTTCATAGAAATTGACAAAAATTCGTGGTTCAAGAATATAAATGTAATACACACTCAATTTTGAGAAAAAACTATTGTAGTTTGTTTCAGTGTTGACGGGGCACATATTATACGCTCTAATGTATGTTTCTAAATTACTGGGTGGTCAATTGAAAACTGAACACTTACTAATTCCATAATTAATGAAGATTGAGAGATTGTAATTAATTCATATTTCGATATATTAAAACATAAACAGTTAGTTACAAAACAAAACATACCTAAGCTCTCTAACTTACGTACAAGGCGAGAAAATGAAACTTGAACGTGATGGACGAATTGACATTCCTGCACTCCAAGACGTTGACCGTCTCCAAGACCATCGTCTACACCATCTGCAATTTCAAAACTTTCGAGAGGAAAAAGGCTTTATCAAAAAGGCCAAACTGGATCTGGAGGAGTTAAAGAAAACAGTCCAGGCCAATCCCTCAAGTCCATGAGGGCCCATGCAAGACATCTTAGCGTTTCGAACCAGACTGTCCAGAGAGTTTTTAAATAAGTGGGTAGAAAAAAACAACTTCTGAGGTTAGTGAGTCCACTTTTGACACCAGCAATGAAAGAAACTCACCCATCTCCTAAGTTGCAAGATTCTTTTTAGTTCTTTTGAACTATTTTTGACAGTTTTAGCCCCCTACTGCTCTGATGACAACCCTCTCGACCACATCTTTGGTTACATAAAAAAACTGAAAAAATCCACAGATATTCTCAAAAAATTAATTTTTTGGAAAAAATATCAAATAAAACATTTTTTACTCTGCTGCATTATGCATTACGCAAATTTCGATTGTTTTTCATATTAAAAAGCCTAAGTTCTTTAATTTTGGGAGGGCGCCCCTGATACAGTATTGCATTGTGGAGAAATAATAATATAAGAAGGATATTCTGGGAGTAGTTAATAAATAAATGGCAGTTGGTGTGATTGACTTATTTGGCTACATTACAAGATGATTTGAGGCATTATTTTATGTTTCGTTTTGGAGAAAAAGTTACGTGATGTACTAGAGGTAACGAGGTGATAGATGAGAGAACCTTTGACATATAAAATAGCAATTGTAAAGGAAAAATATAATTATATTTAAAGAAAATATATTTCTTCTATTATGTATTTGAAAAACAATTTACAGAAAAGACAGACAAGGGAGTTCTTCTTTTAGATGGAGATGTTAACACACCCACGACTGAATAAATTATGAAAAAAAAGAAAAAAAAAAAAAAAGAGCACGCCCTCGAGCGTTTTCCCTTTTCTAATCACTATAATTACTTTTTTCTTTACACACATCCCATCTTAAGTTATGTAGTTATTTATTTATGAAAAAAGATAGTCTTTTATTGACTTTTAAAGTATATTTATTTTTTGTGAACGCATCACATAAGTATCTGACAATTTGATATTTCCTTTAAAAAATAATTTGCTTCGAGAGCATCAGAAGTTAAGGGTCTTTTTTCCTGGTAAGATGACGTCTTTAGAGGAAAATACTCTAAAATATATGAAGAAGAACCTCTGAAACGTTACTTGTCAAGTTTTCATTTACCAATATCGAATAAACGTCTCTTAAATGACGATCCCTATTCATGAACAATGATTGCTTAGATCTTTGAGATCCTTTCCGGCAAATTTCGTCAATTTTCCTAGATATTATCAAGAGTTAAAATGATTCTTTCTCTTCATTTCATCTTTTATATGGGTGTATCTCTGACTAATAAACTGTCAATCAAATTGAATCTTTGACTGTTTATCCTTCCTATCAAAAGACTTAATGGAATTGGAGGTGTGTCCCTAGAGGGACTTACCTACTCCCATTGTTTGCTATAGGAAATATGGGTGACACAAACTTTACGAACCTAATGTGTATTAAGATTAAAAGTTAAGAAATGAATTATTAAATACCTATGAAATACGAGGGTGCCTGAAAAGTTTCTGACTTCAACGGGAAGATGGCAGCACTCGTGAGTAAAATCTAGTCATATCTATCTAACATCTGCTGACAAACTCCCCACTCAAGTTTTAATCATTTTGGATGCAGATCTACATATAAGCATAGCACATTAGTATGTGGTTCGAATGTAGCTCAAATCTACCCCCGACGCCTTTGTAAGCACCAAGGGGACCCCTTCTAATATTCTATAATAAATCCCGACCTACTGGTTGTGTAGATGAGCTGCTGTGCACCGAGGTCGGTTAAATTCCTCCAACGATGCTTCCCTGAGCATCCAGGACCCCTTATAATATCCAAAAATAGACCCAAGTCCTCAGGTTGTACATGTGAGCTCCTGACACAAAAGACGGGTTAAACTCTACTGCCGACGTGTTTCTTAGCCCCAAGGCCCCCTTCTAATATGCTTTAATGCACCCGGCTCACAAGTTGTATAGGTGTACTGCTGAGCCACGAAGCAAGTTAAATTTCGCCTTCACTTTCCTTAACATCAATAAACCCTCATAATATCCCAAAATACACCCCGGCTTTCAGGCTGTACTAGGGAAGTGCTGGACATCAAGGCAGTTTAAACTTTACTGTTGCCGTATTTTTAAGTAACAGGACCCCTTCTTCTATGCTTGAATAAATCCGGCCATTGGTTTGTGTATATGAGCTGCTGCGCTTTCAATTAGGGTGAGTTCTTCCCTGAGCATTAAGGAACCCTTCTAATATTCAAAAAATCCCGGCCATCAAGTTGTACAGAGGAAGGGCTGGCTCAAAAGGCACTTAAAAATCTACCGCTGCTGTGTTTCTAAGCACCAAGGGTTTCTTCGAATTTGAATTGAATTTCCTCAGCTCACGGGTTCTGGCAATCCATCCCTTAAAATCGTATACGTATAATACTTCATTAGTCCCATATATCATAATAAAAGTATAATACATACTATTATTATATATAAATTTCTATTTAACACAATACATTACATAAGCATTGAACAAAAAAGAACTTGCGTACACACAACACGTAGGCTGGAAATGTGTCATAGTAAATTAAAATGGGTCCTAGGTGCTTAGAAACGCGATCGTAGTAGAGTTAAAACTACCTTGAGGTCCATCTCTTCACCTGATGAACCTGAGGGCCGGGGTGTAGATATTAAAAGCGTTTCTGAATGCTCAGAAAAGGAGAGGCTGAAAAATTTAACCTACCTCATTGCTCAGGAGCTCATTGACACAACTTCGAGGCCTGAATGACTTCTAGAATGTTAGAAGGGGTCCTTGATGCACAGAAACGCTGTGGGAGTGTAGTTTAAACAACTTTGTGGCCCTGTACTTTAACTGTTCACTGTTAAGCCGTTCACCTGCAAAGCCTGTGGTTCGGGGTGTGTTCTAGCATATATATAAAAGGGGCATAACTACTTAGAAACGCAGCGGCAGTGGAGTTTAAACTGCTTTGAGGCCCAGCACTTCCCCTATACATATATATGGGCGGGGGAGATATTGCAGGGTAAGTTTCTTCCTCATTCAATAATTTGATCGTCCGAATAAAATATAAATTGCAACGAAATAATGTCTTGTAATGAATTAAGCAAATTATTGCATACAACAAGGGTAGGCAACCTTTGAGAACTGGAGTGCAAACTTCAACATTTTTAATCAATGAGTGTGCACTACTATCAACAATAATGGTAAAAAAACACACACAAACTACGGGAATATGTTCTCATTTGAGCGTACCAGAGGTTGCCGACCCCTGGCTTACTGTAATATTACTTTATGATGATATTACACACAACAATTTTGTCTCACAATGATAATGAACACGAAAATTTTACCAGTCAACGATTTTGTTTGCATCCTTTTTACAACAATCATTTTACTCTGACCCACAACTATGTTGTCGGGCCCTCACACTCTGCGTATAAGGCCATTTTTGTATCTAATATCATTTCCTGGGACAGAGTTTTCTAGCGATCCCCCTTGTTTTAAGTGTCTGTTACCAAATTGAGCCTGTATAAAAAGAGCCAAGACCGTAAAGAGATCAATAAAGCTGAACTGAAACCATTGAAATGAAAGAACCGAGACCAGAACCGATAGAACCGCAGATCCTCAAACGGGCACATCCTGCAAAATAATCAATAGTAATTATTATTAATTATGAAAATTAAATTAATAGCGGATGCATGTGATGACCTCAAGAGAAGTCCGAAACATCAATAATACATACATCATTATGTTAAATTAATAATTACGTTTGAGTAATTGTTAAAAGTTGTTGTGTCTTGACGAGGGAGAGACACAAGCTTATTTATAAGGTGGAGAAATCCAGGATGACCGGGAGAGATGAGAGGAAGAAATGGCGTGGAGGAATGAAACTACACTGTGTATAAGATCAGGTGTCTTCTAACTATACTCTAATATATTTACAAAAGACGAGACTATTTATAATACGTACAACATAGTACTTATAATACATAGACGAATATACAAGAAGATAAAAACATGTAAGGAAATATTAAAAACATGATGGCTCGGGGAGTGAAATGCTAGGGGCTAAAAGGACAAGGTACTCGTTTAGGGGTTGGCAGCCCTAGAACCTGTATGGATATATGAAGGGGATCCTTCTTTCTTGATTTTTGTTCAAGATTGTTTTTACATTGATGGACTATATATTAAGGTATTTTTTTTTTTTTTTCATTTTGTTGAAAAGTTTAAGCAAAATTAAAAAATATTTAGAGGTAGCTCAAATACCTCAAAGTTTTGAAAATTGCCAATTTTTTCAAAAAAAAAAAAAAAGAAAAAAAAGTGACTTCTTTCTCAATTGTCGTGAAAAGGGTTCACGATATAACTTTTTATTTCTAATAAATTCGGTATAGAATTATCCTCGTAATAATAATTGAAGAATATTTAATAACAAATAATACTACTCCCTACATTGTATTTTCCTATCAAGTCAACTACCACGGATGCTAATTTGAACAGAGATAGAAAGGAGATATATTACTGAAATATTTTTTAATAAAGAAGAAGGTAAGTAAGAGGATGGTTTATTCAACCAAAGTAGTGTAAATATCAATGTGCAAAGATAGTAACTATGGAAAAATCAATACTATTTCAATCTAACTTATATCTTAATAACGTATTTGTTATAAAATTTACTACTAGAAGTAAATTTCCTTCATCAGTAATGCCTATGTGATTTTCCTATATCCTCATTTTGAATTCAAATAAAAATTATAAAAAATAGATTTTTTATATTGAAAACGGTTTATTCACTACACTTGTGACCATAATCAAAGAAAATTAGTGTATAAAGCGTCTTCCAATTTTTCTTCCTTCGTTTACTTATTTTCAACAAATAAAAGTGAACTAAACTATGTACTATAAACATATTTGAACATTTGTAATATAAACTTTATACTTCTTCATAGTACATTTAACTATTTCCATATAGCAAAAAATTAATTATATTAATTCGGGAGTTTGATATGTGAAAGTTTAGAAACTCTTAGCTTTTTTAACAAATATCAAATTGAGCTTATATTTGAGACCTTGGCATTGGTCAAGAGACAACAGGGCACAACGAATTTGGCCATGGTCAAAAAATTATTTATTGCCAATAAAATCATTGCAAGTTTACCATTAAACAAATTAACAGTATTACCCCTAAGGGTGTTGTGTCTTTCCAGTGTCATAATTAATTACTGCGTACTTCAAAGAACATAATTACGCAGAACTATGCCTTGGTTGGTTATGATTAGAGGAGAGTCAGAACACTTGTTACGGAAAAAGACATGTTACACTCCCAATAACTTTAAAATGTAAATGTAAACCACCCTGTTCGTATGCAATTGAGTGTTTTCCTTTGTTCATCAAATCAACATGAAAAACTGTTTGTTGAATGCTTACTGTTATAGAGAATGTCGACATTGAAATTTTTGACACAAAAAGTAAACATTTTAGGTAAGTCTTTTTGAGATTTATTTCTATTATAAAACATGACATTTTAATTTTATTTTATTAAATGTTATAGTCTAGCATGTTGTTCAATTAATTAACATGCTTGTAATATATTGTTAGTTTCAATATTCAGTTCACATCATTTATTCTGATTCCAACACTTTGTGTGAGACTTGTTACACCCCATTTTTATTATATATATTCGTACTATATATATATATATACACATATTATATATTATTTTTTTTTTGTAATTTCATGTTATACTTTAATGATCAAACAAAGTTAATAGTAAAAAATATATATATTTGTTAAATTTTCATTTTTAACTATGCTCTATTTCAGTAAATGTTTCATTTATTTATCTTATAGGTATATAAGTATATAATTTAAGCCGACAAACTATAATAAAAAGTAAGATAAGTGCTTGAATATAACAAATGACAGTTTTTACATGTTTTCTCCTGTTGTAAACTGTCTCTTTCTACTCTGTATCATGTGTCCTCATGGTGTATCAAGTATCCTACTTATGGTTAGTTTCGATAACACCATCAAATGGCTATTAATGATTGTACTACATCAAAAATACTTTGGAATTACCTCATGTAGCTCGGGCGTTGAATGATCTTTTATAAAATTAAAAAAGAGATTTTTTTAAAACATGTATCCTCACTCTCCCCTATATATAATTAAATTTATGTCAAATGGTCCAATGCACCGCACTTGTTGGTTGTCAAGAGTACTGTATAATTTAAAAATTTGTTAATTAAAGTATTCGTTTAAATTAACTTCTAAAGAGGAACGAGGATTGCAGAAAATTTGTATCTGTATTGTGCAAATATAGGTGACAGCATGGATCTCCGTTCCTACAGCCTCAGATGCTCCATTAAAATATTTTAATTTGATGAAATCACTACATAATTATTCCAAAATCAATAGTCTAATTTCTAAAACGGCATCTCAAAAACTTTATTATCTGCTATTCATCTGAAGATCTTGTTGAGTTGACTCTATTGGATAGTCGAGTGAGTTTGGCATCTAAAAATATTCCCTGAAATGAAAAATAAGAAAAAAGAGATCAAAATTCAAAGTAAAAAGTTATCACTATAAAATTAGAAGACTTAGTTACTAATAATATCATTTAGATGCTGAAACTCTCAGAAGAGTTTTTAAAGTTCGATCAAAAATTAAGACCAAGTAACTAGGATTATAAGAAATCTATAGAAATAATTGATGCTTTTCATGTTATGAATGACCAAGCAGAGCGAGGAGAGGGGCTCATTAAATAATAAAGTAAATCGTTAACAACTAACAAGTAGCAGGTTCCATTCTTATTACAAGTCGTTGAAGAGCATTAAAAGACTTACGAGGACTCGTAAAAAGAATATGCAGCTAAATTACCATAGTACTTCAGAAAAACAAAACAAAAATAAAACTATTTATTAAGATGTACAGGGTGGGTGTCCACGATAAATTGGAACTATCTTAAAATTCAACCTGCTTGATTAAAAAT
>NW_027288999.1:0-4799 GCF_016086655.4 Lepeophtheirus salmonis | reverse complement strand
TCAAGAACCACATGAGGACCATGTTTTTTTCTGTTCATTCGTTGATTAAAAAAAACATGACGACTGCAGTATTCACAATTCAGATTCTACAAAAGAGCCAATTCTTGGAAGTTGTGTAGTTATACGTTAGGAGTAGAGATGGGACTTGTGTAAAGGGGGTGAGGAGATATGTAAATAACTGAATCAAGACCCTTGTTAATGCCAGCTCTCTATATATGATTTTGGGGGTACAAAATGAATAACTGCTATAAAAAAGGAACCTTTTACTTTTAAATACCATTAGTACCGGAAATATTATAATTATGTTTTTCATTTTATATTTATTTTGTAGTGCAGTTTTAAATCAATTTACACCAAAGATTGACGAGAATTCTTCTTTTAGAGAGATGTCAACAACCCCAGGACGTATTAAATAATGAACAAAAGGGAAAAAGAGTACACATCTTTACACGGGTACTTTTTTACTTATGAAGTGGCTATCAAGTAATTTATGATACCCTTAAGTATCCTAACGGACGAAAAATATTCTTTTTGCTAACTAAATTAGTCAAAAATGGATCGTGGCCATCGTTTCGCTACTTCTTTGGGGGTTAGAATCATGTACTAAAATTAAATTATATTCATAATATTGGCTATATATATCTATATGTAGGTCAAAAATACTAGAATTATGTAGGGACGTAAAGTTCCTCCTCAAAATAATTGTAGATATTTAATTCGATATAAGATGTATAAAAAATGATGCATAATAAAAATACTAAAATAATAAAAGTCCCTACTTACCTTCCAAACTATACCCTGGATAAATTCATTGGTCATAAATCAAACATAAAATTTATAGTTCCTCATAATGTTATAGCTATTTATTCAGGTACTCATATCTCATATCCCTTGATGTATTGGACTATTTACTTAATGAGTGTCACTGAGCAAAATATTTTATACTCTTTACATCATATATTAATAGGACAGGTGTAGTAAAAAAATCCATTATTTGTCCAAAAGATGACTTAAGTAATGTACAATATATCACGTTGTTAAAGTGCTATGAGTTACCTATAGATGGTGTTAGAAAGATAAGTTGTCGTATTTAAAAACTTTTGAAGACTGTTCCGTGATTGCTTTTGACTCAGTATTATTTGAGTGTGCTCACAAGATGGACTCCAGTAAATAGAAAATCCACCATATTGTTTTGTTTTTCTACGAACAAGGCAAAAATGAAAGCCTGTTGTCTTAAAAAGTGAATAGTGTTTATGATCCTGATACTTTAATAGCTAATAACGGGCAATTTCGATTGTGTAAATTCCATTCCGGTAATATTGATGTCAAATATACTTAAGCTCTGGAAGGTCAATGGGACATGCCCTTTGTTTAATTATATTTGTTTGTAAACAAAGGGACATAAAGGAGGGACGTTTTGTAGAAAAATAATACAACTCCCTCAATGATGACGCTATTTAATTAAAAATAGCATGTACGTAAATTTCTTACATAAAGAACGCCGTCAAAATTCTTTTGAGCATGCACAATTTTTTAAACAATAAGCTACAGACTGTCACACCATTTACAGCTGGTATATATTTTTAGTTTGATATTACTCTATTGTCGAGGATGTGTATAAAATACTTGTAATCGTCGAGTCCGACCGTCATGTAAGCACTGTTCTGATTTCAAAGGTGATAAGCATTGATTTAAGAAAAAAGAAAGTAATCCTTTAATAACTTATTTTAACTACACCGGATTATACATTGAAATTTAATAATTAAGCATCATAAAAAGTATATTTATAGGTGATAATATTTAAAAATTACAATATTTTTTTTGCAAAACAATCAAAAAACGTCGAATGGAAACTATTTTTTTATGTTATGTCATCAAAATAAAATATAAACTATTACTTAGTGATGAAGTAAATCTCATCTTCATTTTTACGTATGTGATTTATCAGAAAAAAAACATTTTATAATAATATTTTTTTAGTTCAACTTCAACGAGATATATATATTTATTGAGGAATGAAATGAAGAAATGTGAATGAATTTTAGCATCAAAAACTGTTTCTATAAACGTTTGTACAGTTCCAAACACAGGAGGACACTTGATATAACAATATTGTACATTAATATATTTTAGAATCAAAGGAAGCCTGTGAATGGAATATTAATTATCATTACTTTCTATTGTTGACTCGCAGATATTGTATACAAATATCTTTTTATAAAGAAGTAATACCCAAGTCGTTTCAATTCCACATTTAAATCATCCTCATAGCCTTACCAAATGAATTCATCATTTTAAAAGTAATTGTTTTTACTTCGTTAAACATTACACCATAAGAACCTTTATACAACAGAAATACATTACTTAAAATATTACCAGAGTGTATACGGTACTTACTGTATAACAACTAAGGTTGCTCATATTCTCTTAAGTCCCACCTTACAAAATTTTAATAACCTTGTCAATATCCTTGAAAAATAAAGGAGTGTTGAGATCGCTGACAGCGTCAGTTTCTTACAAAATAATTTGTGGGATCTTTAAATTCAAAACTATTATACGAAGAAATTATTTATTTTCCTTTGTTACATTTCATAGCATAAATAAATATATTTTTTTTACAAACTTTTAATTTTTGCATGTAAATAGCAGATATAATTATTACGAAAAGAGGCACAAAATGAAATTTCGTACATTTTTCTTTTCTTTTTTCATACCAATGTGAATGCTCTTAAAACAAAACAATAAAAATATAATATAGATATAGATAATTAAAAGAGCGGAAACATTCATTGAGGCGTTCGCACTTCCGCATTTGGACTGATCGAGTTTGATTTAAATAACATGGTTCAAGATTTGAGAGAAAATTTTTACATAAAATATGGTCTAACATCTAGATTAAACCAGGACTGCTAAGAAAACCTCTTCTCACGTTTAAGGGCCCTTGGAGTTGCTAACAACCACCCGACCAGTGTGGACTGTATCAATAGACTAGGATTAGTCATTCTTAATCAGGTCGACAAAATCAATTTGAAATCTTCAGCTGTTGAAATGGAAACTAATAAGTCAAATAATTTCCTTAGTTTTCTCGTGAATGATCTATAGGCCGAGACAAATGAGACAAGTATTGATTAGGAGGAATATAATGATACTTCCTGATTGGCAAATGAATTAGCTTTGCACCCAGATTTTGAATATGAAGCATGAACATTTTCCTTCTTTTCTGCGCTGGACTGCAGAATTCAAGGTCTCGGGTACATTGCTGGAGATTTGGGAAATAAATTTAAGTTTAAATATCTTGAACTTGGATGCAAGACATCGGAGTACCGAAGTACAAATTCCGATTATACTCCATTGATATCGACCTTGTCAAGAGGAGGCTTAACTAAGCCAACAGAGTCCTTTCTAAAACAAATAAAAAAGTTTGAGGCAATCTTTGATACCTTTCATGCTACGTAAATATCAGGCCAGCTTCAAGTTATTCAATCCTTGATATATTTACTGCAAACGTCAGTTCCTCACTTTCCTCTTGAGGCCATTAAAAAGTATTAAAAACATTCTAGATAAGGAGTTAAATGTACAAATTTATGTTAGAAAAATATGGAAATCGCAAGAAAATTCAAAAAATTGCTTTTCGAAAATGTTTATTTGTTTATTAAAAATTATATTAAACTTAATGAAAAAGTGTTTCTTTAGTTTCTGATTAAATTTATAATATAAAAATATTACATTAATTATTATTATAATTTGAATGTTATTAGGTAAGTTTTAATAAGGTGATTTATTCTATAAAGACATTCAGCAACAATTAGGCTATTGAAATAAAATCTATACACACTTAATCAAGAAAGTTTGGGGGAAAAAATAATTTATTTTACCTTTTTTCTCAATGATCAATCGCAATTTCACATTACAATGAATTTATAAGTCGTACCGGGCGGAGAACTCCCTTGACACGCCTGAACATTTCTGAAGAGCATACCTTCTATTCTATTTACCTTGATTTAACGTACTCCTTGGTTAAGTTATGGACATCTAGAGCTATCTGGACTACATGCAGATGAATAAAAAAGCTCCAAGACACGGCTTGTCTTTAAAATTGAATAGTGATTGTTTTCAGTAGTGAAAGATAGCTAAGATACTATATTTATAGCTTCAGGATTCCTATCGTGACTGTTAAGTTTAAGGTGATGAGATGGAAGTGCTGTGCCCCAGATGCCGTCAAGGTTATGACGACACCCCCAAGAATCCTAAGATCTTATATTATAGTTTTCCAGGTTTCCATGAACTTGAATCCAAATGGGAGAGGGCTGTTCAAAGAAAAAATGTAGATTTCAAAGTGAATTCAAAATATAGACAATTACGAAGAGTTCAAGACTGTGTATCCTCCATTTCACGAAATTTGATTATATTACCCGTTCCGTAGACCAAAGAGAGGGCAGTGGTCGTCAACTTAATCAGCAACTGGAACAAAGGTTGAGCTATCATGGTCATAAGCTTTAAAACAGGTTCTAGCTTTGGGTAAAATGCTAGGTTACTTTAAAATGAAAATATATAACTAATTCAAGGGTTGGCATATGTACTTAATTCAATTACTTAACTTTTAGGAGACTCAAAAAGGATGCCAAAAAAAGTGTGGCCAAACCTTCTACTTTACCTCTCTTCTCCTCCGCCTCTTCCTAGACCCACTCGATCATCCACTAGTGGCCTACGACTCCAGCTCGAAAACGAGTGTCAGGAAGCCTTAGGGCTCAAAATGTTTGGGAAAAAGAGGCGTAAACCGGTAACGAGTTTTATGATAA
>NW_027288998.1:0-3083 GCF_016086655.4 Lepeophtheirus salmonis | reverse complement strand
TTAAACTTTAAATTTATAAATCTGATAATTCAGAAAAATATTATGTAATTTGATTTTTTTAGTAATATATAGTGTGATTTTTGTAACCTGCAAAATTTAAGGATAATGTATACTACATTTTTTTTCCTAAAATAAATTCAGGGATTCTGAAATATATTGCTCTTACATGAAGGGATTCATATTAAAGGCACTCACTCAAACCAACCACCTCCAGTTCACAGACCTTGATGAGAACTCCTTGTCCATGGTAACCACTGCCTTTGAATGGAAGCCCACAAGGAGTCAACTGTATTTTGTTCATGTTTATTAAAACAACTCTCCAAGACCCCTACACACACACACACAAATAGTAGTCCACGGAGTTGAGACTCATCTAGCATGAAGACCCTATTTTTGCCCCAACATGAAAGTCTTAAAAAATTATTGGTTTTCAGAAAAAAATCCAATTCCAATTAGCCATTTGACAAACTCTACCAATTTAAAATTATAGCATAACACCAGATCTGTTATCATCAATTTAAGCTCTCTAGTATAATTATAAATAGAATTATGTGCGTTTTTGGGCGTGCACTCGGTACACAGGCACACATTAATGGGCACATGGATTTCTTAACCGAAGGATTTATCATTTTTTAAATAAAGTTTTGTCCTTTAAATCTGATGAGAAAATTTTCATAAACATAGTTATAAGGATTGCCAAGATATTGAGGTTTAAACTTGTTCCAGATTTAAAATCCCAATACTGTATATCTTTTTAATCTTGTTCCTTATTTAAATCTAATTTAATTCGAAACAATTTTAAATATTTAAAAAAATTGAAGTGCGATTTTAATTTTTTGAGGCTAAAAGAAAAATTAAAACGTCGATCAAAAGATTTATTCGACATTGGTTCTTTTAAACTCATATATTTTAGATTTTTTACTCAATTTACCTATATTAAATACAACATTTTATAAATTAATAAAAAATTGCAGTTCGGCCTGTCATGCATTTCTGGAGAAAAAAAAAGAACATTGGGTTAATCTAGGTTCAAACTTAGGGATAATTTTGTCCTAAACCCGTTGATATCATTTTTAAAAAATGGACAAACTTACGAAAAAATGATCTCAACGAAACTTAATATCATAGCTTGGGATGGGCATTTCGTAGAGTGCGAGAAAAGGCGGAGAGAGACTTCTGGTAATACTGAATTAATGCCCTTGATAACATCAGGTACTTATTATATGATATTGGAGAGAGAAAATGTATTACTGATATAGAGTAGAGAACCTTCAACTCGTAAAATTGTAATGAGGATAAGAAAATATTCTGAAGTTATACATAAACACTAGAATGTACCCGTATTATAGATTTTATTTCGAATTATTTTATTAATACATACTAACGCAAACTCGTAATTCCTCATCCGAATTTCCTTTTTTTAATTCGTATTTAATATATGTACGTTCTCCCTTATTAAATTTTTTTTCGCGCATTTTTTAATCTACAGGCCATACCTAAAAAGAAAATATAGACACGGAGAATCAGTCTTGTTTAATGAGAGAAATCAACTTATTAGCGAAAAAACAAACTTACTTCCAGAGCCCAGGAATCTGGTTTGACCAGAATAAAAGATAGACTTAGATACGTAGCTCTGAATTTTGAACAACCTATAATTTATTTTTAAAGGCTTTTTCTGTCTCCGTTAAGCGTTTTTATTAGCAGATTGACGGACGGACAGACACGTAGTATTATATTATAGTAGACTAGGATTTACACGTATTATATATTTTACTATGCACATACTAAGAATTTGAAAATTGCTAATCCGCAGACGAACATACAAACACCTACTTTAATATTATATTATAGTAGATAGGATGTACCCGTCTTACTAAAATAAACTTTCTAATTCCCGTGATGTACGGACAGAAGGACACAGAATTATAATATTATAGTATAATAGATATTGGCATGCTTGTGAACGGAACGCAAAATAGAACGGCGTTCAATAAACAGAAAGGATTTTCTTTTCTTTTTTGAACGATGAACGCTGAACACTACAAATGAGATTTTAGCGTTCCATTCCAAAGTTTGATAGTAATTTCGGAAGGGATGTACATAGTTGCGCAAGGACAAGTACCCTAGAAACACTTCTATACAAATTTAGGGGGAATTTTTGAAATTGGGAGGGACCTAAAGTCTCCATCCCTGCAAACGCCTCTGATATTAATATTCATGTAAATGTGAATTAACCGCTCCAAAAAGTACCTAATTATTATATATGTCCCTTTTACGTAGTAATAATTTAATTTCTCTTTTACTCAATTGAACACCTTCTCACACTCTTTGTTTTTTTTTATTTTTGGCTGTAATTTTTGTATGGATTTAAAGTACATCACATTGAGTGGATATTTAAGTTAGATATTTTGTTTAACGTTATTGGCTGCAATTAAGGTTAATAGTATTTCTATTAATCTTGGCTGCAATGTATTTTTTCAATGTCGCCTACATGCCGAGGTTTAGTTAAAAAAAACAATTTATTTTTAATACACGTATCATATAATCATTTATAAAAGGTTCGATCATTTATATTTATACAATACTCCGTTTAATCTAATTGACTTAATTTGGCCTAATATTATCCTAGAAATATATTTTATTAATTTCTTAAATATATATAAATGTAGCGGTGAATTTTGGCTACTTTAAGTAGAATGAATGGCTCCTCCAAAGTATTAATCATAATCATTTGTTCATTGAAAGGAACTATAATTTGTTGGAAAATTTATTCCATGTTCAATTTTGAGAAAAATTATTCTACCTTCCTTTTGGGTTGACGTGCTACGAATATGTAATTTTATAACAATGACTCAGAATTATTAAAGTTGAACATAAGTTATATTTGATTGATTTTAATAGTTTATTATCACTTTATTCCTCTATATTTGCATATGGGATTAAGAAAAAACCCGATATGAATCTATTTTATATATATGACAATTATTATTAAATCTGTAATAGAAAATTCTACAGAAAGGAAAATCAAACTTATAAAACTATTTTATCCTTTACAATAACAAGAATAACTTGTTGTTACTAAT
>NW_027288997.1:0-605 GCF_016086655.4 Lepeophtheirus salmonis | reverse complement strand
TCATTTGATTCATAAGGCATTTTGGAGTATTTGCCTTTAAATCCTTATTTATCTTATTTCAAAAAATGGTATAATTATAGAAAAATAAACAATAATTATAAATATTATTTATAACGAGTGAAGATAAAAGTAGGGTAGATTTTTTTTAATGAAAATCGATCAGTAAGCTAAAATAATTAAATCAGGTATGTAGTTAAAATTACAAATGTTTAATTATTCTTGATTAAAATTTAATGTACAATTTTAAAAATTGAAAAAAAAAAAACTACTGAGAATGAGGGAATCTAAGAAAAGATTAAACCTTTATTTGTAGCTACAAATAATGTTTTTCTGATATAAGATTGCATAATGGTCTTTTTAAAAATAAACATAACTTCTAATGAATTAAATTCGATAGGAAAAGAAAAATACTTCTTTCTTAATTTCTTCTTTTTTAACCCTAGTCTGCTTTTATATCGACACGTTACATTTGTAAATTATACATAGCACCAGTGAACAATATTTTGTCCTTTATAATTAAAAAAAAATCAAAAACAGTCAAATATTAATACACTTAAACGTGAAAACAATAATTACATATTTTTTAATGTAAGCAAGCGCAAACA
>NW_027288996.1:0-1119 GCF_016086655.4 Lepeophtheirus salmonis | reverse complement strand
CCTCGAAGATGCTTCTATAGTACAAGCTATTCAAGATTTGATTGGTGAATGCAGGGCTCTATTGGATGGTAATTTTTAACTCCATGTGATATATTCATACGAATAGAGAGTCTATCAAAAACATATTTATTCAAAAGGGCATAAGTGCCCCGGCAGAACGAAGGGAAAGCGTGACTAATCTACAGAGACTCAAAAACTTCAAGGATAACCGTGCTGATATGAAAGAATAATTAGAAGAGATTCTACACTATTAACCCAAATCGGAGCTGATAGAAAATAATTTAAAGTTTTTTCTATCCTTTTCGGCTTTGTAAAAAATGTACGAAGCTCGAGAAAAATATCTAGGTTGAGATTAAAAATCATTCATGTATTTCAAAAACAATATTTTTTTTTTACTCGGAGCGATATAAGTGTAGAGACTGAATAAAGCAGAGTGCATGCCATATCTTCCTCGGAGGGAGAAGAGACGGAAATACCCTCACTGATGTTTAATTGGACCATGATGCTCTCCCTGAAGCAAATTGGGAAGATAACTTGGGTTTGGACTCCCGATTTCTGAAAATGAGATAATTAACTTTATAAAAAATAAATAAAAATTATATCACCTGGACTGTCTGGCTTGCCATTTGAATTTTATGAAAAATTCGTACACGGATTTGCACCCATCTTTGAGGGTTGCTTTCGTGAAATTTTGAATCACAAACATGTACCCAAATTGATTAGCGAAGGTATATTAATTTTCATTCTGAAAAACAAAGACATGTACAATTATAAAGCAATTACACTGTTGAACACTTTCCACAAGATACTCACGGGTATTTTAAATAACATACTGGTCAAAGTTCTTCCAAAATGAGCTATGGAGACTCCATTGTTTGTCTTCTTGACTCTCACCACGCTCATGAGTTCCCCACCATCTCTCAACAGACCTCAAGCAGACCCCAAGTTCCTCGGCAACCATCTTTTTGGAAATTCCACCGAGTAATTTGGCCATGGCAGCCACCCTCATCTTGTATCTGGGAGACACACATTAGATGTAATATCCTCATGTGGAATGTGTGGGTATTCTATGTGCACTCCGTGGATTGTCGTTGGATACTAAATAAAATAAAAAATAAG
>NW_027288995.1:0-2026 GCF_016086655.4 Lepeophtheirus salmonis | reverse complement strand
TCACCCGGTATGTAGTGATGTAAATCATGTATATTTTTATCTGGCCTGTTTTTTTTTTGGGGGAATTGGTAATCTGAAGAATTAATTTTCTTTCAACTCTGATATTGTGATTATAATTTTACTCTTCTGTTCCAAAATTATATTAGCCGAAGCGCACTTTTACTGACAGTGGTATTTTACTTTGACTCTATAATTTCAAAACGCTTGAAGGTAGACCCTTGAAATTTTGTATCTACAATTTGAAAAATCCATAAAATATGGTAATATATGCTTTATCATGATTTATTTTAATCGAGTTTAAAAAATATAACCAAATCCACAATATTGTAAGACGCATGTCTAAATATAGAAAGTATCACTAAATCAAAGAAATACTTAACTACTTTTGTCTTACTGTCAGAATGAGCCTCAAAAGTTGGACCATTTTTGTGGGAAATTATTTACGAACAAATAAGTGTATTTTTGTTTCTATTTTAATATATTTCACTAAAACCATTTTACAAAGATTGTAGAATAAATTAATTTTTTGCTCAAACAACGACTGCAATTATTTGGGGTTTTCAAATCAAAACATAATTGAAACTCTTATCTCACATCAATATTATGAGTGTTAAATTATTATCATAATTTTGCTTTTTTATTAGTTCAATTTGCGAGATGATTAACTCTATGTTTGAAAACTACCGTAAATTACAAATTCATTATGAATAAGAGGGATTCATTTGAGATTTAATTGTATCAATTAATATTTTCATTTACAACATAGTTTAAGTTTAACTCAATAATTATCATCAAAAACTATAAAGCAGTGGTATTGTATGTGTATAAATATTATTCCTATAGATAAATTTATAACTAGGTCATGACAGATGATAAATTTATTTATGGATTGTTGGTTTAAAGGGTTTGTAAATTAATCATAGATGTAATTACTCGGCGACTCTGTAATTTTAGAATAAATGAATTAAAGTATGATATTTTTGTAATCATATATCATTACTGTGCCGGAAACAACTTACATAATTAGGTAATGTAGAGATAAATAGCTTCCTTTTTTCAGTTGAATCTAAGTACAAAGCATTGTTGATGGTTTATTTTAGAAGTGCCTACGGACGCACTTCATATTAACTTTTCTTTTTAAAAGAAAAAGAAATATATACCCACAATCGAGTTTTTACCAAACTATTCATTATCTTATTATATGGAGCTGTTAGTGTGGTCCAATGATGGCCAACCTCCATCTGTAGCCAGAGCAAACCCTCTGGACGCAGTCCTTGTACATGGTATACTACTATAAGTGCACGACAGCCTTCACAGCATTGATGGATGGGTAGGTGATCCGTCCAATTTAAATTTGATACTTGTTTTGGTATTTTCATAAATTATCTTAGTTCTATTGTGATTGCTGCATTATTTTACCCTCCGATAGTATTAATTTTAACTGTTTTATGTTCGTATTTTTTTGTAAATTTTAGTAACATTGCGATGTAATCTTACACCGAAGCTTTAATTTTAAACTAAAATGTTTATTTGTGTTTATATTTTATGTAATTGCTTCTGTATTTAAGTATAAGAACGAAAAAAAAAATGAAAAAAAGGTCTAATATTGAAATTTTATTATCTATAAAAGTTGTAATATAGAACCAAGAGACAATTAAAGTTACCTAAATAAACCTACATACTTCACATTATCTGATATTAATATAAAAGTTTGTGGATTTTTATAGCTATAATTTATATGTCATTCAATATAACTAAACTAAGGGAAAATTACATAGATAATTTTTTGAATATATTTGGTACAAGTGCAGGTGGATGATTTTTGTGTTTGGTCCATTCCAATCCAGTCTTAGTGGAGTGTGAGTACTAGAACTGATTATAAAAGAATATATAAAGTTGAGGGACTTCATCAAAGACCAAACCTTATAAGTTTTTAGGACTGATATTCAGGACTGAACTAGACCGGACAGTTGTCTTCATTCCTAAATAAGGACAGACACAACACTCAGAGGGAGATAGTTAATTA
>NW_027288994.1:0-704 GCF_016086655.4 Lepeophtheirus salmonis | reverse complement strand
GGCTCCCTCAACAAGGTAATAATAATAACTTATAGACGCAAAAAAATACAATTATTAAAGGATAAGAGCTCCTCAGTAAAACTATTAAGTTTAATCAACAATCTCACTTCCTATTTACAACCAAGTCTAAGCTCCATAAATAAAAAGGAACAAATCTAACTTTAGTAAGTTTCCCACTAATATTAAAGGACTTAAATAACAAGAAGTCCCCAAACTTGGAGTAAAGACCTAAATCTCTGGATTTAGAAATTCTTGATTACTTTAAGCTTGGACCCTGTTCTTTCCTCCAATCACAACATTACAATAAATATGATCTTATTTTTTTTTTTTCAACTATTCACAAAAAAAAACAAAAAACCTGCTTCTAATAAGCCGGACAAGTACACTTGCCATTAAACCTCTAGTTAAAATCAACTTAATATGAATACAAGGTTATAATATATATCAGCTTGAAAACTTTAATTATACATTAGGATATGGGGAATTACTAGATATTGAGTTGGTACTTATATCTATGAAGTCCAATATCCTGTTTCTTATGTGATTTCTATTTCTATTGTTGATGAATTGATGTATTTTTATTGATGATGATACTACCTGTTGTCATCAATTACAGACTTCATTTTCCTCAAATTTGAGAGCCGTTTGGTAACCCGGATGTTTGTTCTTGGTGAAGGTCCTCATACTGTTGACAAGGCATACAC
>NW_027288993.1:0-613 GCF_016086655.4 Lepeophtheirus salmonis | reverse complement strand
TGATCTCATAATAAAAGCCCATATATATGGGTATGACCAAACTGGAAGAGAAAGAAACAAAGAGAGAGAAGAAGAAAAGAGAGAGGAAAATACAAAATAGGGGTAGAAATTTAAGAGATGTAAAATGCAATCCACCCGGATAATTATAAGTCCGAATTCTGTAGCAGTGTTCATCAATGGAAAAAAGTGGGTGTGCAGGATCCCTGCCCCTGGCCAGTAGGATATCCTCTGGGGACTCTCTATATATGCATTCCAATTAAATTAAATGCAATTAGTATGGCCCACGAGATGATTTTTAATCTCGTTTTCCTACAGATTTTTAGAAAACCTTGACATTAAACTTGCTGTCTATAAAAAATATATCCCTCTATTGCCTAGTTTTGTTATATATTATCAAACCTATTAAAAATATATAATTACATCCTTGTACATGCGTATTTCTATTTGAAGATTAAGAGAAACTAAAGGGTTTTTCAATTGGGATGATCACATTTTACGTTGATAGGTTTCGAAAACAACGTCATATTTGTTATTGTTTCTTTTGACAGCTGTGCTTAAAAATAATTATAGTTGCATCATGGAGATGTACACACTCGAGCAACGCTTGCAAATT
>NW_027288992.1:0-11558 GCF_016086655.4 Lepeophtheirus salmonis | reverse complement strand
ATTTTGCTGTGACCTTACTGGACAGCGAGGATAAGTACTTTGACTACATATTGCTTGCTATGTTCCAGTATGACAGTATAGAGGGAAGATTTAGGTGTTATGGAATACTAAGTGGAGCTAATAATTATATTAGCGATACAGCAATATTGGAGGCTGAAACGAAAATCAGGGTTAAATGTCTAGTAAAAATCAATTATATGACGATCTTTGAGAGTAGGAACGTCATGGCTTATGTGGAGGAGAATAAAGTTGAAACATTTCGCATTGATCGGGAATTTTCATACCTAGAGAAAATAAGCAGCATTGGAGAAAATAATGCATTGTACTTTGTTGCTAGAAAAATTGTATTCTTTCTTAATACGAAAGTGCAGTGATCATCAAATAAATCTCTTCTGGTTGGCAATGACTCTCCATTTAACAGAGGCATAAATTTTGTGGCTGAATCCGAAGAGGAACAAGTTGACTTGGCTAAGATGATAAAATTAAAAGTAAAGAAGTGCTCTCAACTCCGACCTATATCTTGCTTTTTACTCTTCCTATTGCGGATTCTGTATTTAGCTTCATCACCAACGTATATGAAAGAAAGGATTCACTTCTCAACATCTTTTTTGTAATTACGCTTAAGGAAAAAAAAGGACAATTCTAATTCAGATATTGAAGCTCTGAATGTCATTGCTTGCGAATCACATAACAAGTAGAGTAGTTAATTATCTTCGATGTGATAGGTAAGAATAAAGTAGAGTAGAGAGGTCCGTCACAAAAATGCATAGGGTATTTTATTAGTCAGCTGTCGATTCCCACGATGAAAACAACTTAAACACAATCTTGAAAAAAAAAATCAAATATAAAAAAAATGCAAATTTATAGCTTCTTACTTCGTAGATAAAGAGTTTATCTCTATTTAATAGACATCGATTTTCCCTTAACCTAATCATCTAATTGTAATAACACCCAATGCCAAATGAAAGGTGAATAAACTTGATCAACTTGAGTGATTAAACTATCTCTAAGCTCAGGGGCCTCAACCCAATGGACTTTTTCGTGTGGGGTGCAGTTGAGTGACACACCAATATATCTTCTTGCGACACCAAATTCCAGCTAATGTCCAGGATCTGGGAGGAATTCCGGAATTTACTAATTTACAGTCATCAAGTTCTGCTCACGTTTCCGAAGTTGAGTCGAAACTGTTATTTACGACAAATGCGATTAAATTGAATAATAATAATGTTTTTATTCACCTTTCATTTGGCATTGGGTGTTATTACAATTAGATGATTAGGTTAAGGGAAAATCGATGTCTATTAAATAGAGATAAACTCTTTATCTACGAAGTAAGAAGCTATAAATTTGCATTTTTTTATATTTGATTTTTTTTTTCAAGATTGTGTTTAAGTTGAAGCACTGTATAAGATTTTGAGATTTATTACATATATTTTTTTTTTTCAGTGAATTTCAATTTTGTTTTTGAATTGGGTTTATTTTGATATTGTACAATAAAATGAAAGGTTTCATAATCGTCAATGTATAATAATTCCCAATTTAAAGCATTAAAAAATAATATATTTAAATTAAAATAATTTTCAAAATCTTATAGTATTTTATTAATTAAACCCTTTTTTTAAATAACTTTTTTCTATTGAGAATAACTTCAAAGGATGTAGAAAAGAAAAAAAAAATATTTGTTTTTTGTAACCTCATGTAGTTACAAATATAATATATAACAGTTTGAGCCATATTGATATATCTTTAGTGGTGGCACAGGGCTATTAAGCTGTTAATATCTATTTTAAGATGTATAAACAATCTTTCGAAAGTTTTGAAATAGTTTTCCCCTAAAAATATTATTCTTTTAACTAAAATGATAAATGCCGCATAAAAAACTATCTTGAACAAAAATTAAGAAAAAGAGGAAATCCCAATTTTGTATTTGCATACAGGTCAATATTTCATAGACGTATTTTAGTAAATTAATGGCTTATAATCCAAATTAATAGGACAATTTAGTTATAGTTTTGACCCTTCATTTGACGGAAAAGTCTTTTATTAGTTGCAATATGGTCAATGAAATCAAATCTGCTCATATCTCATTCTATTATTGGGACAATCAATTTTGCCTAAGAATAACTCATAATTTTAGCTTGTATAATAAGTGTTTTGATACTTCCATACAAATTGAATCAATTGATAATAGCATATTTTATAAAATCTCAGTAGCAAATATTCGTTTCAAGAATATGTTTCCACATCTATCGCTAAAATGTCAAAGAAATATAGTTTAGTAACTTTATTTCATTTAAGAGACTTATATTATCCCTGACATGAACCCTTTAAACAAAAAAAATCTATCAAGTTATAATTATTAAATTATGACAATCAATTTTGAATAATTTAATTACAATTTCTGATACATCCAAATGATTTATAAGAATAACTTGTTGATGGAAATTAACGATTATATGTCTAAGAATACAAATGTAGTCCACCATCAAGTTTGAAAAAGAAATAAAAAAACATTCTAGCTCGCTATTATGTTGACGAACCACAGTCCTTTGTTCTTAAATAAATGGATAGAAAGTATGACTCTTTTTCGTATTCAAGAACGTGATCAGTGCCATTTTATGATTACTCTATTAGAAGACCTTCCTGACCGAGTCTTTAGATGAATCAAGAAAATTATAGTTTTCAAATATGATTTTTTTTTTTCAAAAAACACTCTAATGAATTTTGAGGCTATGAATGGTCTTAATCATTTAATATAGTATAGTCAATAGAAATCCATTATTTTTCTATAAGATGCCTTTAGTAGTTTGTATCTCGCATTCTATAAGTGTGATCGGTTAAAGGTAAATGACATTGGAATGATAAGACTTTGTACAAAAAAACTTTATCAGACATTATTTGTTTCAGAATTGTTTGAGTGCACATGAAAGATGGCCCCCACCAAGAAGAAAAATACGCCTTATTTTAATGTTTTTCTTCGATAAAGATAATTTTGAATTGTTTATTATTCTGTTAATGTAACAGGAAATCACACTTAATATTGGTTTCGTTGATTCTGTTCTGTTAATTTTGATGTCAAAAATGCACTGGAAGACCAATTTTTGATAATGTGGATAAAATACTGATTAAGTGGATTCCCATTTAAGCACTGTTTTAGATGAGTAAATATATTAACATTATTTGAAAAAAATTTCAAAAAAAAGAAAGAAAGAATGGATTTCTTATTAATACATCAACTTATATAAAATGTGTCAGATATTTCCGAGTTTAAGACTGCTATCAGTACGATTGAAGACATGGAAGTACGAATTTTTATGTATTGCTAAGATAATCATCCAACGGGGCCTAAAAAGTTTTATTTGTATTAGTACTTAAATAAATTTATATAATTATTTAATTGTACTTATATACTCTTTCCTTCAATTTTAAGCTTTGTCTTTTAAAACTTTTGAATTTCATTATTTGATCTTAGCATGAGACCACATCTCGTTTAAAAGTAAATTAAATGAATAATAATTTACTTGTGAGGAAATATCTTCTTTATCGCATTTACTCTTGTACCCATTATGAGATTATAAAGAAGATATATTTGCACAACCATAGAAAAAGTAACGTCAGTTTGAGTATATTTATTTGGTTGGGGTCTTGGAATTGATTTTTTTATTTATTTGGACCTTTTATTAAACCTTTAGAGGGCTAAGGAGTAGGAGTCAGAGCTTTTTTTGGCGGAGTCGGCATTATTATAATTTAACTTATTTTTAATGTTTTTTCTAAATGTTTATCAGTTTACTTCACAAATTTCAAAGGGTTGCCATTCCTGCTCTATAATCTAAAAACTTATTTTTTGTAGTGTGTAGCCACTAACTATGCTCCTTCACTACTTAGTTTTGTGAAAAGTCAATGTCATCAGCCACAAGTGTGACGTTGTAGTGAGAGGTTGTTCGTATTGTTGTTCTCCGGTTACGAGTACATAAATAATGCTCAGAAAATTATGAATTAACTAGCAAAAATTATATGTCATATAATTTTTGATATATTTTATTTGATGTTCATCATGTTGAATATTTTATATCCTGCATAAATTCTTTCTTTATACCTGTCACAATTATTTACTACATATAATTACATCAATCCTACCTAAGCCGACCTTAATTGACAGTGGAGAGCTGTCAAAGAGCCTTAGAACCGTTTATCAAAAAATAAATAGCCATGATGTATCAAGTGAGAAGGGAATCAACAGCTGTCAATGAGGTACAATGGCCATTTTTGTGTATGCCAGATATTGTCGTGATTCCTTTTTCCCAATTTATAATAAGTAAAGACTTTTCCAATAATTGTAGTTGAAGTTGCAAAACAACATAAGAAACATTTTCAAATACAAGATGCTCAAAGAATCCTGAGTAATGCCCCCTCCAATATCTGAAATGGATAATGGAAGCCGTATTTGCTATTCAGTTCATTAAATGCTAAATGGATCATTAATTTGGAGTCATTCAAAACAAATCAAATAATGAGTACTTCATCAATAAATAAAAAGTTGCCAGCATCTTTTATTTTCCACGTCTATTATTTTCAATTTTTCTCTCTACTCCTATTGTTATTATAACAATGTTTTCACTGAAAATTTATAAGCAATAAAGATGACGTCATTGGTGCCCCTAAATATAGAAATGTAATGAGGGAGAATGAATGAAAAACCTACATATAGCGTAATGAAAAAACAAAAACAAATTTAATGGACCTTATTTTTTTTTTTTTTTTTTGAATTACATAAACTCTAACAAATACACACGATGTCGACACCGGAAAAAGAAAGAATTATTAATAAATCTACTTCGTTTACCCAACAATTTCCTTGTTTCCTAACCATGTTCTAATAACATTTTTATATAGATTAACTCAAAACTTTTCATAATAAAGTTATCAAAAATTATAAAAGGTATCAATTTTTTTATACACTAAGAAATCTGATACACACATTTGCCACCATATATTATGTCAAAAAGTTTACCTGACTTTTTTCTTTAATAGAAAGGGAAATCGAAATAGTTACTTAATAAATCTGCTATGTTTTCTTTACAATTTTCTGGTTGAATCACTTGGTTCAAATAACATTGACGTCTCCCAATTTATACTTTTATACTTAATATAAAGATATGGCCTATTATTGCATCAAATATTTGAGTCACTTATAGACTTTGTATTTAAGTTTGTGGGATGATGGTAAGATGCCCAGGAATGTTATTTAGGTACAGTTTAAAAACTTTAGATGATTAAAAAGATTTATATGTGCCCAGATAAGGCATCATTCAAATATATTCAATCAATTTCTCATTCTTTTTTGTGACAATCAACTTTGGTTACTTAAAGTGGAATTTGCAATACACCCAAAGGATTAACAACAATAATTTGTTGATAGAATTTGAGGAATATTTGTCAAATAGACTATGTTATTTTTTTTTTTTTTTCACAATTTTAAAATTAGTAACATTTATTATTAATAATTAGTTGTAATAACGCTATCTTTAAAATAGTACTTTGTTTTTTTTTATCAAATGGGTCATTTGTAAATTCTGGTCTTTTATAAAAATACAAACGATTTGCCTTTCTACAAAATGCTTTTAATTTTGTGTTTAAAGAAAAAAAAAACCGGTCATTTGTCAATTTCCCCCTCCTCCAATAAATCATAGTAAGGCTATGACTATAAACTGTAATAAAACTATAAAAGAAACGTTATGAGGACTCATAAGCCAATTTTGTCATGATTACTTTACTTTAAATCAACTTGCTCATCATTATCAATATCAGTTGCCTCATCGCCGTCATCGGGAACATATGACATAAAGTCCTAAGGTTCATCGATATCCTCTACTTCAAGTAAATATAGGACCTCCTTCAGAATTAATTTTCTCAAAAAATTTATGGATAAAAGTTTATTTATGGTAAAATTATTCCTTTTTGAGAAAGGAAAGACACTTCAATCAATTTATCATAGACTATGTGATAATTATACTAATATGCTTTCCATTTATGCAAATATTTGATAATATTATATTTACTACGAGACATGCCCGACGTGCTCTAAGGAACGTGAAAAAATGTTAAAGCATTTTTTATGTTTTGTATGTTTTATTATCTGGAAAAGGTTATGAAAAATAAATTTAAACCCAAAGTCTATCGATAAAGTTCGAAGCAATAATAAAATAGTAAATAATAATTAAGATAACATAACAACTTACGAACGGATGTTGCACAGTTCATGATATTTCAAATTTCAAAACTTCTTTGACTTTGTACGCGTGCTGTAAAGCATTTACTGAATTGTTTACTCAAAATGCTATCTCAAATCAAAGGATTATCATTTATTAACTGGATAAGACAATTCAAAACATTTTAGATGCAATGGATGCACCATCATAGCCGTACAAACATAACAGATATTTACGTTCTTGTAATGCAGAATAATTGCAAATTATGTATTTTTTTATTGATCCAATGAATTTATAGTGGAAAGGCTTGGGACATTTGTAAAAATTGGACATGTAGAATACCCAACTATGCACAATGTACGTCAATACAGTTCTTGAGGTTGTGAAGATTTATCAAATTGTTCCGAGAGATTAATGAGGCATTTTTCCTGCTGTCATTATTATTAAAAGAAAGAATGAGGCATATAACAACCAATGAGCTCGACTAATATCTGGAGTGGACCAATGCTGAACCACATACCCCTATGTGGGGAAAGTGTATTTTTTATACTTAAAAATCAAATGGCAAAACCTAATTGACCTTATACATACAGTCTTATTCTCTTTTTAATGTATCATCATTAGAGTATCTATGTGAAAAAACGAGCAACAATTTATGTCTCTTCCATTAAGACAACATTTTATAACTGAAATAAAAAAGTTTGGATTAAAAACCCTTTGCGTAGAGTAATATTGTTCAAAGTCAATTAGGTATTGCTATTTGATTTTTAAGCATGAAAAATCACTTTCCACTATTTGAGATTAAGTGATGTACATTGGCCCACTCTAGATATTTTATATAATTCTTTCTAACAACATTACCATTGCAGTTTCCTGGATCTGCTATTATAAAACCTCCTCATTACAGCAATGTTCCGTACAATATAAGTTTTTGAAACTTATGGGAAGGTCTCCAACAGCGGATATTTAAAATTTGACTGTTGCAACCTTTTAAGAGCAGAGGAATCTCGAATATTCCGAAATATTTGGACAATTAGGACTTTGGAGGATCTTGAAAGTAAATGAGAGGTTTCATTATATAGAGGACGTCGTACATCTGAGGGATGAAGCCGAAGGAAGTTACATCTCATCAATTAAAGGCTTATGACTTTTTCTTATATCTACCATGAAATATTAAAGTATAATTTCAGGATGAATGTAATACGTATCAATAGGTTTTATTTCATTAAAGTCATAAATTCATAATTCAAAAAAATTGCAAATAATTTACATAAATAGAAATATACAGTAAAAACTCTTACGTCTGTTTATCGATTGATTCAAAATCCCTCTCCTCCATCTCCAGTGATATATTTTTTGCTTTACAATGTTATTTACTATCACAAAAAAGTTTGCCATAGTTGAATTACAACTATCTAATATCGCTGTCCTCAATTTTTATACAGAAAGATAAAGTATGATGTGCAAAAAAAAACTTAACCAATGTACATCTGTGCAACTCAATTGAAGAAAAAAAGGACATTTGATATATACAGGAAGAAATATTTGTATAATCGAAAAAAATGTAATTTCGAACAGACTTGAAGAGTGAAGGAAATAAAAAGATAGCCATGACAATATTTTCATATCCCCCACAATATTTTCCTGTTTTATAATAACAAGAGTACACGACTTTATTGACAGCATGGATTGTAATCTCTGATTGATATGACTTGTTTCATATTGTGTCAGGCTTTTCACGGTGATCATGCCCTCAGCCTTGGTCGAATTTATCGCATTTTTGGTAGATGTGAAGGCTAGGAAGGACACTCAGACAAACGGTTCCGAAATCCAAAGAGGACCATAAGGAGCAAGAGCATGATCGATGCTGTGAATAACTTTGTTGAGGATGACAAGGGGGTGGAGTGTTGGCAAAATTATTTTGGTATTTAACTTGTCCTATGGGACTATAAAAAGGATTCTTATGGATGAAGTTGACCTTTCAAAATGTGATCCAAGATGGGTGCCAAAGTAATTGACTGAAGCTACAAAATTGAAAGAATTTGATATACAAAGACATTCAAGACGACCTATTTTGAGAAATCGAAGGTATTTCTTGACTTTATTATCAGTGTATACGAAACCAATGCTCATTTCTATACACCAGAGACAACTGCCATCAATGGATCCCGAGGGGCTCAATGTCCCCCACCAACTTCAAAGTGATGTGAGTTGGAAGAAGCAGATGTGCATCTCTTGTTTTTGTAGCAATGAATTTATCTACGAGCATCATGTTTAACTTGGAATATAGGAGAATTTTATTTAATGTCTAGTTTCATGAAAAATTTCATGTTCAAAAAGCATTTTCATAGACAATTTGGAATGGTTCTTGGACATGGACAGTTTTAGCAGTAAAACTGCAAGAAACATTAAGGAGCTCATGCCGCTCAGGTCCATCATATTAATTGATTCCCCTTTTTTTCCCCTTGACCTAGCGCTGGTGGACTTCTTCTTGTTCCCAAGGCCTAAGAGACCCTCGCTGGTATCCCAGTATATATATATATACCCCTGGTATATCTTTACGAAAGAGTGGAAGGGGTTGTGCAAAACTATAACCATGGATGCCTACGAGGCACCTTTTAACAAGGGGATGGAGCACTGGCACAAGATTGTCCAGAGAAACATAAATTATATTGAAAAATAATATGCAATTAAGTTTTTTTATAAACCCAGTTCTTTGGCTTCTGTAGGAACATTTTTATATATGTTGTCCATACAATCGTACAATAATTAAAAATTAGCTCGAAAACGACTGAAACTACCTAGGGTACCTTTTAAGGATCTGAAAATCTTTTTTTCTGGTGTTTCCAAGAGTGTTATACAAAAGATAAATACATATTTTCTGGGAAATCTTATATTCAATTATTCTATAATCTAAGCCTCCTCTAATTAATACATTTAATGAAGAGTTTTTTCTCTTTTTTCCCTATATACAACTTTATTCTGCTCCAATTTTTTTAAATCATATTCACAATATAAAATTTTCTTTGTACATTATTAACTTTCCAAGATCAAGAGTGCTATGAAAATTTTCTCAGCATGTGCCTTTTTATTAAAAAAAGTACAGGGTGGACCCAAAATAGTTTAAAAATTAAACTTATATAACTTAAAAATAGTAAAGATATAATTGAAATTTTTTTATATTTTCAAATATTTATTGAAAACGTGATGATAAGTAACTGAGGTGTGGCCTGTTTCTGGGTGAGTAGGGTATGCTATGAAGATCAATGTCTCACAGAGATTATCCAAAAACCAAATCCGGCTTGAGTTATTAATGATTATCCTATTAGGTATTTTCGTTCCTTCACATATCTTTTAAATTCTTTTAAAAGAATAGATCTAACAAAAAAACAAAAATATATAAAACTTTTATTTAGTTTCTATTTGAAGTTTTTGTACTTTTTTGCAAAACATTTGTTTAATATTTAATACTCTACAATTCTTTTTGAGAGATAATATTTTAAAGAAGGCAGGGGTTAATTGTATGTACCTGATACTCTTGATAGAATCCCTTTCATTGAGTTTATGGAAACCCCTCTAGAAATAAAGGTATTTGATTTTACATATTGAAATCTTGATTTTTTCATTGTTAGAAGAAAGTGGAAATTTACAGTTTTGAAACCTATTATTATCTAGAACCGTGTTTCTCAAACTTTTTTACCTTTGAAAAGTGAAATTAATCACAAGGAAGCCCTGAGTAAAATAAGATTAAAAATTACACTGCATAGCCTAAATGCAAATCTCTTGATTATTTAGAAGAGACAGTGGATAGAAGAGAGGATAATGAAGATAATGATTTCAATAAAAATAATTTTACTACTGAGTGGTCCATTAAAATCTGAACACTTTGAATTTTAAACTTCCAAAAGAATTAATTTATTAGTTAACAACAGAATTTCACCAAAATAAATAGTAGAAATTGATGTGTGTCTTCATCATTAATGTAGCCACTCTTAACGACAATGATGGGGGTGGCGGATAGCTTGGCACCCACAGCCGAGTGCCCTGTGATGGCAGACAGTGGTTTTGAGGGGCTCAGTGGTTGAATGACAGACACTGCAGTCCTTCCCCTCGACATGCACCTAAAAGGATAGTCCTTTTAGGTGCATGTCAAGGGGGTTGGCATCAGTGCTGTAGGCTGGGCCAAAAGTGTCATAAAGAGTTCAAAAGAACTCAAAATACTCATTCCAAGGAGTTTTACACTGAAGGAGATTGGTATTTTTCATTACTGGTGTCAAAAGTGGCTCCCCAACCTCAAATGGTTCTTTTCACGCTCTTTTTTAATAGATCACGATATCTCTTGCATGGACCCTCAGGGGCTTGAGTGGATGAGCCAGATCAGGGTTTTTTTTACTCCTCCTTCTCCAGCTTGGGCTGTTTGACAGAGCTACCCTTCCTCTCCAACATTTAAGAATTACTGACAGCGTAGAAGGTAGTCCCGGAGACACCCAACTGCTTAGAGTGCGCAAAAGGAAAAACATTTATCATTTTCAGGTGTCATTTTCTTGACTTGTATGAAAGCTAGAGAGCTCAGATTTATTTTGTTGATTAAGTAATTTGGCATATCCTTTAGTATAACAGAATATAAATAAATTTCAATCATTCTAACTTCATTAATTATTAAATTAGTAAGTGTTCATATTTAAATGTCCTTTATTTCCACTACATACATTGAAAAATTTAATTCGAGCTCAACAAAGGAGCAATCATAACGCCAATGAGTAGGGATGGACATAATTTAGAAAATAATAACATCCTACAGATTAAAAAAGGAGAAAATGTTGTTGATTTTGCTATTTTTTCTTCTTTTTTCATCATTTAATAGATCATCCTGGTGTTCTAACCTCGGTCAATAAGAAGAATTATCACCTATTTTTAGTTTAAGTTATTATATATATACATTAAAGATATAAAGCTAATATTGTACATTAGTTTGTAAGGGCATGATGCAGAATCTTTTTTGGAGACGATCGTATGGATGATTTCCACATCTAACTTCCTGGCTATTTTATAATTCATTTATTTTGACAAATAAACAAAGTTATTATTCTTATGCTCCGTTTCTAAAAGGATATGAGTACCATTTAAGGATTTAATATGATTATTTGTTCAGACATGCAAATATAATAAACAGAGCATACCTGGTCATATCTAACCTGGGATTATGAGGATAGACAAACTTTCTTCATCGAAATAAAAAACTGCCAATATATATAAATATATTATATACGACGAGGGATCAACAAGAAATTGAATTCCTGTTCTTTTGGAAACGGAACATAAGTTTAGAATAACTTATTACTTTCTGTA